>NW_015170898.1:1038876-1043370 GCF_001447785.1 Gekko japonicus | reverse complement strand
TGTATTATTTAACCTTTCTAACAATTTATAGCATCATTATAGCATCATTTACAACCAGAGGTCATTTCGGGGGGGAACGCGGGGGAACACAGTTCCCCCGGGTGAGGTACGGGGGGGCACATGACGAAACCCCGCCCCCTGCTTCCGGCTGCCCCGCTTCCGGCCCTCATTCAGCCAGAAGGAGGCAGGGGAAGAGGGAGGGTAAGTTGCTTCCTCCCTGCCTCTCCCCACCCCTGCCTGCCTGGGGCCAGGGAGGGCCTTCGCGGGGCTTCCTTGCACTCCCGCAGGCCTTGCAGGTCCACCGCTGGGCCCCTCATGGGGCTTGGCAGTGGAGCTGCAAGGCCGGCGGTGGCAGCCGGGACCGTTGGGGGTGGGGTGTGTGGCCTTATGACACACTTCCGGTGATATCAGGGGGTGTGGCATATGCTAATGAGTTATGCTAATGAGGTCCCCTAGCTCTTTTTCTACGAAATGACCCCTGTTTACAACTGAGCTCTAAAGCATGACATTAATGTCCAGCTACCTTATACTAAGCCAGGCTATTGGTCTACAAGGCCAGTACTGTCTGCTCTGACTGGCAGCAACTCTCCAGGGTCTCAGGCAGAGCCGCAGAGGTCTTTCACATCACCTGTTTGTTTTCAGCTGGTGATTCAGAGGATTGAACCTGGGACCTTCTGCACATAAAGCACCCAATGTAAATGCTCTACCACTGAGCCATGGCCCCTCTCACAATTATTGCACTGATTTCTGACTTGACAAACAGAAGTTGCCTTCTGAGACTGAGTTAGACCACTGGTCCATCAAGGTCAATACTGTCTACTTTGACTACTGGTGGCTTTCCAAGGTCTATTTCACATTACCTACTTCCTGATCATTTTAACTTGAGATCCTGAGAATTAAACCTGGGACCTTCACCTGCAATGCAGATGCTCAACTACTGAACCACAATCTCTCCCCATTATTTTACAGGTATGAAGCTAAAGCCTGTAAGTGTGGCTGTTGCCCTAAACTACCCAGGGGAATTCAAGACTGATTTTAAACTCAAGGTCCTCTGGGGCTTCCAGCTTCTAAAGCACCCTGAGATCAATTTATATTATATTAATTTATATTTTCCATATATTACAATGTTCTTAGAGCCCTGAGAGAACATACCCAATTGGTTTTTCATTGTACCACAGTAGCCCTGGATACAAGTTACAGTGAATACATGTACAATCCAAGTACAGTGCATACTTGATTGTCCTTTGTATGTGTGCTGAATAATTCTCATGTTACAGTTAATGCACGTACTAACACATACAGATAGGGCCAGGCCACTGCAATGCTCTTGTCTCTTTCCAGACAAAAGCCTGAAAGCCCTCAGATTCCCTCATTCTTATCAAACCTCATTCTTATCAAACCGTCCTATATGACGGTTACATTTTTCAGACTGTCTTCTCCTTATTGTGTCCTTTCTTAGGACTGTTTGTACAGTAACAACTAGGTCACTAACTTTTGCTGATGTGTTTGGAATGGCCTACCAGAGCGGGCATGGGATCCTTTCACTCACTACATTCAGGAAGGCATGTGCATTTTTATCCCAGAGAGCATCTGATGGAGTATAAACTGTTCTGGCAGATTTGTGCTTTTTACATTTTGTGAATTGGAACAGTGTTAGCTACTCCAAAACTGCAGAGAAAAGGCCAGGGTATAAATGTGTTAAATAAATAAAGGTGACCAAGGCAAATTTTAGTTCCAAACCCAGGCCTAAGCCAGATTTTTTTTTAAAAAGTCTTTGCGGTCACTTAGAAGATTTTTTCTAGGTATTTCCCAGGTATTTTTCAACCCTATGCATGAAGTACTGTACCAAGAAGGCTTTTATCTGGAAGTTTTTCAAGTATCCTCCTGTGCTATATAGTCCGCGACAAACAAGCAAACCAGAATAGTGGCAGTAATATAATAATAAGTTTAAGAATCACTGATAGAGGAAATAATACATGAGTTAAGAGGCTTCTATCAATAATTCTACCCTGTAGGAGGCATAATTATGTTCATAGTATTTGCACACCCATGGAGTAATGTGTCACAAAGTGCTCAATAAGCAAAACCTAGGAATTTGAATTAAAATATTATACATTAATCTGCTGCCAGAACTATATAATGTGTAGGAACATGAACCTTCTAGATAACAGAAATTCAGAATTAATTAGCAGAAGTATATCCATATTGTTAAAACCACTAATTATGACTTATGACACCACTAGCAAATTGTAGTGGTTAAGAACAGTGGACTCTAATCTGGAGAACTGGTAGGGCTGCCAGCCTCCAGGTGGGGCCTGGGGATCTCCCACTTTTACAACTGATCCCCAGCCAACAGAGATCAGCTCCCCTGGAGAAAATGGCTGCTTTGAAGGGTGGACTCTGTGGCATTGTACTGTGCTGATGCCCCTCCCCTCCCCAAACCACACCCTCTCCTGGCTCTACCCCCAAAGTCTCCAGGTATTTTCCAACCCAGACTTGGCAACCCTAAGAACTGGGTTTGATTCTCCCTTCCTTCACATGAAGCCTGCTGGGTGACCATAGGTCAGTCACAATTCTCTCAGAATTCTCTCAGCCCCACCTAGCTCACAAGGTGTCTGTTGTGGGGTGGGAAGGGGAATGGAAAGGCAATTGTAAGGCACTTTGAGACTCTTAGAGAAAAGTGGGGCATAAAAAACCTACTCTTCTTGTTCCATATAGCCATTTATCTCAGTTTCTTTTGTAATGAAAGAATTTCTGATTACAATATTTCTGATTATTACAGTGTAATATATGCAAGATATGGATTTTTCTACTGAGATCACTGTGAAATTGACCATTTTCTTCCACTGAAGAAATATTTGGCTTCATGAAATGGGAGCTGCATTCACATCAGTGGAAGGAAGGAAGGAAGGAAGGAAGGAAGGAAGGAAGGAAGGAAGGAAGGACAGGAAAATTACATTAAAATGCTTTCAGTATAAATAATTGGAGTGATTAACTCTGTGCTGCATAGTGTTTATTTATTTATTTATTATTTTCAATTTGTATCCCGCCTTGCTGGGTGAACTGGTGTTGTAGAGGATATATCAGTATCACCAAGTATTTGAAGCTTTATTTGCCTATTTATTATAGTTGCCTTTTAGACCAGGTCTGGTCATTCTTCATTCTTAGGCCATGATCACACGGGCAGTTTGGCCCGACACAGGGACTCCTCCCCTCCGGATCAAACAGGCACAGTCAGACAGCCACATGTGTCAGGCGTTCCCCAGCCATAATTATCCCATCGTAGGACGACTTGGAGCCGGGTTAAAAAGGCACCACATCACAAGTGGTGTTTTCGGTTCCCCGCACAGTCATCGCACATGGTCGGATGTCTTAACGCAGGGCAGCCTATATGCACACGTGTGTGCATGCACATGTGTGCACGTGCACATATGTGTGCATGTGCTCCTATATGCGCGCGTGAATTTTGGACTTTTGGGGGAGTGCACTCCGTGGCTGAGGTGCTGCAATAATGTGGATGCTTTATCATGGGATGTCTCCGTGGGTACCCGCAGCAGGGTGTGCTGTGTGGTTGATATGTCCAACAACACTTTAAACCGGTTCATTTAGAGGCGGCACCATATCGCGCCAAGCCGCCAGGGTGGACATGGCCTTAGAGGCTACTCAGTTCTCTAGATAGTTTTCACATAGCAACTTAAGTTTCTCAGTTCTACTCAGTTCTCTAGATAGGTTCACATAGCAACTTAAGTTGCTATGTGAACCTTAAGGGAGTTATGAGATAATTGTGAATGGTTGTGTGAGTATATATGAATATTGTTGTAGATCACCGAAATGATTGCATCTTAATTTTGTTGTACTATGTACAATGACAATAATTGGATTACTATATTACTATTACTATAGCAGCACAAAGTTCTCTAGATAGCAGCAGGTCAAACAATGGAAGTTCATTTCACCATGCAACCTGGCCTTCTCACTGATTATTAGGTTCTACAATTAAGGTATTTCTAGAAGAAAGGGCTTCACAGTTATGGAACTCTCAGGAAATGAAGTAATGCGGCCTTGATCTGTGCCCCTCTTGGCTTATTAAAGCTGGCCGTGAGGGGTTCTGAGGTGCCCTGCAGGAGATTATTAACTTGTCCCTCATGGAGGCATGGCAAGTAGTCGGGGGGGGGGGGAGTAAGGGGTGACTTAAAGCAGAGATGGCCAACTTCTTCAGCCTGGAGTCTGGTTCCTCCAAGCAACACACTGGATTACATATTTTGGCTACATTAGGGTGGTAGTCCTGCTTTGGACAACAGCTTGATTCACTTTGGATCTTATTCCTTAGGTTCTAAGTGCCTGATAATTATTAATCTGTAACAGTACTGCACAGGACATCTACAGTAATTTCCTTATACTGATATGCCCTAGGTCGTTGAGTTAGGCAATATGAGCAATACAAAAGCTTCAAAGAACTTGCAGTAGGCTTTCCAATGTGAAGAAATGCTTCTT
>NW_015170898.1:1012906-1037691 GCF_001447785.1 Gekko japonicus | reverse complement strand
AAACATAATTAAATAAATAAATATTTAAAAAATCCAAAAGGAAATGTTACTATCAGGACCTTGAAATCAGGACCATTGAAACAGTTCCCCTTTCACTACTCTGACCATGAGCATGGCAAGTATTCAAGGGGGGGGGGGGGTAAGGGGGGACTTCAAGAGGACCTTGAAATCAGGACCATTGAAATAGTTCCCCTTTCACTACTCTGACCATGAGCATGGCAAGTATTCAAGGGGGGGGGGAGTAAGGGGTGACTTAAAGCAGAGATGGCCAACTTCTTCAGCTTGGAGTCTGGTTCCTCCAAGCAACACACTGGATTACATATTTTGGCTACATTAGGGTGGTAGTCCTGCTTTGGACAACAGCTTGATTCACTTTGGATCTTATTCCTTAGGTTCTAAGTGCCTGATAATTATTAATCTGTAACAGTACTGCACAGGACATCTACAGTAATTCCCTTATACTGATATGCCCTAGGTCGTTGAGTTAGGCAATATGAGCAATACAAAAGCTTCAAAGAACTTGCAGTAGGCTTTCCAATGTGAAGAAATGCTTCTTCTCCCCATACTATCTCTCATAGCTTTGTGGTCAGAAATAATGAACAATTCTACTGTGAAATTAAGACTCAAAATAATATTTTCATTTCTCATATAAACTCCAGGAGCCTGCTGTATATCCTATGAATATGTATCAAGATGGTGGTGGTGATAAAGTTTGCTACTAATTTAGAGCACCAAGACTATGAACTTTTAGTGATCCCTGCAATGAGCTTCATGTTGGTCCAACCAAGTTAAATTACCTTTAAAAAGTAGGTGAAAAAATAAATAGAAAATACTGTTATGTATCTTGATTCTTGTGAATCACTTGTGAATCACTATGGCTTCACTGCCCAAACTCATGTCAGGGACGCCTACATAATGTTGGTGTTCTTTAATTGCTAAAGATGTTTCCCCCCACTCTCCATTGGTGTTTTTCTTTCCTTTGCCTTTGGAATGTGACACAGATCAGACCAACCTAGTGAAAGGGTATAAAGTCTGAAACTTAAGAGAAAGTCAGACAAAAAGAAGTATGAGGGCCTGACTACACAAGATGTTTTTTAACTAGTTGGTTACAGGAAATTCAGACCCAACTCGCATTCCCTGCGGCCACACAGCAGCTGCAGGAAATGTTCATTTGAAACTTTGCAGGTGCCTGTATTGGCTTGGGACCATGGTGTGTGGTGAGTAATTTGCCCCTCTTTGAAGATGCCCATGTAGTATTTCATGAATATGTGTCTGCAAAAAGGAGGAAATACCTCCACCAGGGCTGTTTCATCTTGGGCAAATGGAGGTGAAGGGAGGAGAGATAAAGGAGGCCAGGCTCAGTGTTCAACAGCTGCTGTCCTCAACCACAGGCCTGGTGGAACATCTCTGTCTTACAGGCCCTGTGGAACAGCACCAGGTCCTGCAGGGCACAGATGACATTTGGCATGAGAGTTCCACCAGGCTGATGCCAGGGCCAAAAAGGCCCTGGCTGTGGTTGAGAACAGCTGGATATCTTTTGGGCCAGGGATCACCAGGAGGTTCTTCTCCCCAGAGAGTTAACCAGGAGAGGTGGTCCTGTAGATATGTTGGTCCCAAATCATTTAGGGCCTGGGGGAGGGGCCCAAGAAATTGCTTTGGGGGAATCTGATATAGGATTAGCTGTTTTGCTGCCTCCTGTAAAAGTTTATTGCTTTCAATATACGATGGTTGTGTAAATAAAACAAACACCAGAAATAAACTATAAGTTTCCAATAGCCTCTCATCCAAAGGCAACTAAATCCTACCCTGGTCTTCCCTTCACTTGTGGAAGTAGAGAGCATTTGACAATAGCTTAATCAAATTAAACATTCATATGGGATAGTGAAACTAGAAAACATAAAAGCTGCTGACTCCTATATTTGTATTTCCTATTTCAAAGCAGGTCAAAAATAACCAGACTGAGAACATTATCATATTTCATATTCACAACTTTCAAAATAAATCTGAGGCACTGCAAAAAAGTGGCAAAATGTTAGTTTTGGCAGGTGTTTGTTTTCCTTGAGTATTTTAATGTTAAATGTGTTTGAAAACCTTTAGCCTTGTAACCTATAGCTTATGGACACTGCACCAGAAATTCATGCTGAGAAAAGCTCTTTTATTAATGGAACACTCTCACTGTAAACCATGTGACAACCCAGAAGACTTATAAATGCAACTAAATTTGCATAGAGAGTTTTGCCAAGCTTCCCTGGCTTCAGAAAGTAATAATTTGTAATTTAGGGGGATATCTTTTGTGGCAAGACCCAATCATAACAGTATTTGGATAAAACAAAAATAGATTAAAGTACACTTGGAAGGAGAAAGGATACCCTTTATTTCTCGTAATATTTTATATAGCTATGCATCATTCAGAAGTAGGCCTATAATAGTAGATCCCTTATAGGCAGAATTATTAGGGCACAAACATAAACATTCCTCTCATTTTGAGCAAGACTCCATTTCCGAGTGGTCTGAAATGGACTTTCATTTACGTGTTCCCAGTAACAGCAACAGAAGCTAGATAGTTTGAATGCCTGCTTCATTTGAATTTTTATGGCGGCTTCATGATCTGCCACTGCTTACAGTAAGCATATTAGAGCAGGAAATAAGAGAGAGAGAAATGAGGCAATGAAAAAATGCCACTAAACCCAAATAAAGGAAGCCTTTGCAGTATTCAAAATCATAAAATCATAAAAATTGATTAGTTGAGTGGGGAACCTATGTGATGGAGGTGGCCAGGGGCAGAGAGTCTAACAGTGCTGTTACCCACGTGTTCGTTTTGCTTGACTGGAACATACTTGTGGGATTTCTTTTGAGAATGATTGAATGTCTTTTGACAGTCTTCAAATTCTGCAATTCAAATTTTATTAACAATTTAGTGGATGGGTCTCAAATGGAGAGTCTGAATGGTATGCATTAGGAAAAGAATGCCATGCTCTTGCTATAGAACAGCTTTCTGTATTTATGCAACCCTGTGGGGTCATTTCGAACTGAAAAACAAGAATTTAACATTTCCTCACAAAGTGGTGATTTGGCTTCTTCTGCTGAAACAGAATACTTATGAAGAGATGAAGTTAAAGGGTAGTAATTTTAAGCATTACTGCTTCATTCAAATTACAGCATACACTGTTGGTTTTAGTCAACTAAGTGCAAAGTGCAAAATACAAATCCTTCATATCAATCAAATATGCAATACATAGCAGACTTATTGTGAAATTGGTCAGGAGGGGGGAGATTTATTTTAAACCCATGTTTTGAATTTTGAAGATTTTATTTGGAGCATTTCACTTCTTTGTTAACATAGGTATTTCTTGGCAAAAGGGAGCTGACAAGTCACGGCTGAAAATTAAAAAGCTGATGGAAGGCAGAGGGAAGAGCCATACCTGGAAACATTGGCTGTCATGAGTTGAGTTTGCAAGCCATTTCCCTAGAAGTGATATCATCATGCCAGCAATGCTGCTCGGATTTTTAATTTTTTCGACAGAAACTTTATGGTATAACTGACAATTCCTACAGCTACCCACCAAGTTTCCCCAAAAAGTGAATTTAATTTTTCCCTTCTGCCACTTGGAGCAGCAACAGGAGTTTGGGGTGGGGGATCACCCACACTGGGAGCTTGGCAGCCCTACATAAGCCCTATTCATGTGTTACAGTGAAGACATGTACATCCTGCCTGTACATATAAAGATATGTTTGTAAGAAAGAGCCAATACGCATTTACTTTACAGATTAAACCAGGGATAGTACCTGGATAAATGTGGGGTTTGTAGTGCATGTTCAGCTGTACATATGTTGAGTGCAATATGAGAATGACTCTACACACATTTATAATCATCTTATATCATTATTATATTTTGCGAGAAGCTCAGCTGGTGCAACAGGGGATATAAATAGCAAAAGTTCACTTATTTCTCATTCTGTTGTAAGAAAATGCAGAAGGAGCCTTCATATTTCCTCTAAAGCAGAAATTCACATACAATGTAGCAATTTTTTTAAAACTAATTCTAACACTCCCCCCGCATTACCTGATGCAAATATGGGGTAAGACAACGGGAGCAAAGGATTACTCTTAGGGCTGCCAAGTCCCCCTGGGGGGGCAGGGATTCCCCCATCAAAAGGGCCCCCAATCCGCTGGTCCCGATTCGGCCGGCAGGGGGAACCCCACCCCCGAAGTGGCCAGATCAGGCCAATGTGCCCAGCACAATGACGTCACCCGGAAGTGATGTAATCATGCTGGGCATGTTGCCGGGCGACGCTCTAGCAATCGCACTGAAAACTCTATGGTATTTTAGGGTGATTGCTAGAGCGTCGCCAGCGATGTGCCTTCCGGGTGACATCATTGGGGTGTGTGTGTGCTTTGCGCATGTGCGCAACTCCCGGACTGGGACCGGGTTTTCTCCGCTATACCAGGTAAGAGACTTGGCAACCCTAATTACTCTGCCCTGTTATGCAAAACAACCAGGGCCAGAGCTTTCTTGGTGGTAGCTCCACACTGGTGGAATGAGCTCCCGGAAGAGATCAGGACCCTGTGGGACCTTTTACAGTTCCACAAGGTCTGCAAGATGGAGCTCTTCCACCAGGCTTTCAACTAGGAGACACCACCACTAACACCGTGGCCAGCATTTCCATCTATGCTTATTAACATCATAAATTTAACAACAGAAGCCTTGTGCCTAGCCTATTATTAATAGCCTGTGCTCACCGACGAAGACTGAGATAGACCAACGAGCTGAATATCAACCAAACTTATAGAATGTATGAGGCCATCTTTGATATTACATATCAACTGCTAGCACTTTAATATATTGTAAGTTAGTTTTAATCAAATTGTTACTGAATTGTTCGATGAATTGCTTTTAGATGTTTGATATTTATTGTTATTGTGTTTTTATGGTGTTAGCCGCCCTGAGCCTGCCTTGGCGGGGAGGGTGGGGTACAAATCCAAATAAATACATAAAAGAACAGCCAGAGGCAATACAGAAGTCTGGACCATACTAAGGCTTCTGTGACTTGTGTTCCAAGAGATTTTACACAAGCAATTTCTTCAACCTTTGACAACACATACTTAAAAACAGAAAGTTTTTTTTAAAACAGATTCACATGAAGTATTTTGGAAGTAGCCCTTAAAAATACCATTTAGTTTCTGGTGATGAAAACTTTCCATTTGGTCTGCATGTTTTCAGTTTCTTGAAGGATGTGTTTTGCCCTTAATTGTTTATTTTCATCCTGCAAGGACCCTGGGGCAGCAGCATACCCTGTGTCTCTTGCCCCTCAGCTTGTGCCTCTGGCCATACCCAGGCTGGACACCCTGTAACAGTGGAAGAATATTCAGCCTTCCTCCCTCTTTACGGTAGGATGCTTCATATCAGCCACTTTGCAGCAGTTTTTCAGCACTGTGATCCAGCAAAATACACATTATGTTGTCGAATATACATTGTTTTCAGGCACTAGTTGTTGCTGTTTCCATCTAGTGCCTCAGGAATCAGTGAGGCCCAGACAAGCTAAAGTTTGTTATTTGATTACACCAGTCTAAGGACACTTCCGCACTGCTACCTCACCCTAATTTTTCACCCTTGCTGCCTCATCCTTCTTTGAGGAAGGTTGGAATGGAGATTTTGGACAGCGGCCATTTCAACATGGGTTATCTGCCCTGAGGTCAACTATACCACCATCATGTTGTGATGATAGCTACTAGTTTAAATGACCATTAAAAAGACAATAAATAAACACATAGAGGCTACATTGAACCTCTGAATACCAGTTGCTGGGATGGGGAGGACAGCAAGAGTGGCAGGCTCTGTTTTCAAGATTTACTTTCTCACAGTCACTCATGGCAGATTATAGCTCGAGGCAGCTATAAACAATTAGGACTAGGATACAAATTAGAAACAGTGCAAAAATGTAGCAGATAATACATACAATATATATCAAACAATGGAATTACAAAAGTAGAAAACAGTCCTGTGTTATACTACAGTTATACTACAGCCTTATTCCTTTAACACCGAATTACAAAAGTAGAAAACAATGTAGTAAGAGCAAGAGAATATGTATGTTAAAAAGATAATACATACCATGAACTATAGACTATTTCGCGGAAGCCAAACCGGAAGCTCTGAACAATTCTGTTTTGAATGGTTTGTGGAATGGCAGAAGCGTAACCCAGCTGTGGGCCTTCTGGAGCATGTTAGGGTTGCCAGTCTCCAGGTGGTGGCTGGAGATCTCCTGGGATTACAACTGATCTCCAGGCAACAGAGATAAGTTCAGCTGGAGAAAATGGCCACTTTGGAAATTGTGATCTCTCGCATTATACCTCATTGAAGTCCCTCCCCTTCCCAAACCCCACCCTTCTCAAGGTCCACCCCCAAAGTCTCCAGGTATTTCCACTGTGGGAAAACAGGATGCTGGGCTAGATGGACCAATGGTTCTTCTAGGTTCACCTCCCTTCCCTGAGTTGAATTTTACATTGTCAATCCCTTGGGACATAGACATGTCTTTTTGTACATTGAAGTGCTATGCACATTGGCAGCAGTGTTCCCTCTAAGCTGAGTTAGTATGAGCTAGCTCACCATTTTTTAGCCTCTGGCTCACACATTTTGGTCTTTGCTCCAGAGCAAACTAATTTATGCAGTGGCCAAATTGCTCGCTCGCAGCTTTAATGCCAGTAGCTCACAAAGTAGAATTTTTGCTCACAAGACTCCACAGCTTAGAGGGAGCATTGATTGGCAGTGTGTTATTATTATTAGCAAAAATCCTAATGACAATCTCTCATAAACTAAAGAATAGCTACTGAGCACGAGCGTATACAAAAGTGATAACACTATACTATTCACCCATTAAGACAACCTTCTGACATTATGGTACACTGTCGTAGTTTTTCCTCCCAGTCAAAATACCTGGCTGCAGGCCACAAAGGGAGGTGACAGAGAAAGGTTTGTGAGGAGAATATGCTCTGAAGGAAGAACCCACAGAGCGAACATCAATCCATCACAGAGCATCAGGGTGCCAGATGGGAATGGGACGCTTATTAGCTTCCACTGGTTGAAATGCTAGTGCAGCAGGAGCTCTTTGGAGGCCCCCTTTGGCTGCCAAACTAATCCACAAGCAAGTTAAGAAAGATTTAATGGAGTTCAGACAATCTGGTTTCATGAACTACAATGGTACTACATTGATTTAAGTCATAGCATTTTCACTTACCTTTATTGTCGCAGCTCTTAAACTGTGATCCACAAACCATTTCAGAGTGTGTGGTTTCTGTTTTACTGGAGTGTTTTCCATTGACTTCAGATCACCTTCTTTCATGCCGCTAACAGTTATAATAATGTCAACAGGGAGAGTAATTTCAGTGTAAATAGTATCTGTTAGTTCAAGTGATGCCCTAAATTGGCTTTTGAGGAGAAGACTGAACAGTAAATTAAACTAAAAAGAATAAAGTGGGATTAAGATTAGCCCCAAAGGTCAAAATCAGTGTATTGGATGCCATTTCCTGGTTAACCTATTATGTACATATAGAATGCTTCCACAGTCTTTTGACTAAAATGTGTAACCTAAAGTAAGCATTAATAGCCATTATAACAATTGGAGAGAGACACAAACACAATATATATTTCCCCAGATAGAGACAATAGAGGCATTTATTAACAATTAAGACAAATATAAAATCACTATAACCCACAGCTACCATTATTGTATGACATTATACGGGCCAGTTACTTAACTGCTTGAATGTTGGCTAAGCCAGCAATAAAATGGATAATAAAACAGAGCTGCTGTCTAAAATGAGCTTTTCTGCCTAATTAAAGATAAAAAGTGGATGAGATACCAAGGCATAACCCATGAAATATAGAGCCAGTGTAGTGTAGTAATTAATGTCAGACTAGGAAGTGGATGCCAACCTCCAGGTGGAGCCTGGATACCCTCCAGAATTACAGCTGATCCTCAGACTACAGAGATCAGGAAATGGCTGCTTTAGAAGGTGGACTCTGTGGCATCATACCCTACTGAGGTCTGTGGCCTCTGCAAACTCCACCCACCCCAGCAATGTTCCCTCTAAACTGTGGAGTCTTGTGAGCAAAAGTTCTACTTTGTAAGCTACTGGCATTAAAGTTGTGAGCAAGTGATTTGGCTACTGCATAAATTAGTTTGCTCTGGAGCCATCCTTCCTGAGCTATGACAAAAATGTGTGAGCCAGAGGCTAAAAAACTGTGAGCTAGCTCACACTAACTCATCTTAGAGGGAACATTACACCCCAGTCTCAACCCCCAAAATATCCAGACATTTTCCAACCTGGAGCTGGTACCCTAGACTAGGATCTGAGAGACCCAGATTCAAATCCCTGCTCTGCCATGGAAGCTCACTGAGTGGCCTTCAGCCAATCACCCTCTCACCTACTTCCTAGGATTATTGTTGTGTCTATAATATGGAGCAAGGCAGACTACTGATAGTAGTTATGGCCACTGTTGAGAGATCCTTAGCATGCAGTAGTTTAAATGATATAAGCCAGGACCTGTATACTCCACCCCACATGGAGGATGGGAGATGAGAAGTAATGGGGAGAGGTGTGTTGATTACGATAACCTTATAGGGTTTTCAAGGCAAGAGATTATCAGAGGTGGTTTGCCATTGCCTGCCTCTGCGTCACGACCCTGGTATTCCTTGGTGGTCTCCCATCCAAACACTAGCCAGGGCCAACCCAGCTTAGCTTCCAAGATCTGATGAATTTGGGCATCTTGTAATTAGACAGCACAATAAGGGGGCCGTAAAGTTTTGAACAGAAGCAAAGTTTAATATTGTCAGGTTCTGTATGTGGAGCTGCAGTTAACAACAACCTCCTTTCCCCCCATTACTTTCCACATTAAGAAGATATTGGATTTACACCCCGCCCTTCACTTGGAGTCTCAGAGCAGCTTACAAACTCCTTTCCCTTCCCCTCCCCACAACAGACACCCTGTGAGGTGGGTGGGGCTGAGAGAACTCTGACACAAACTGCTCTTTTTCAAGGAAAGCTGTGCCAGAGCTTGTGACTGACAGGGGGTGGAATGGACAGGGGGTGAAAAGTGCTGTCAAGTTGCATCTGCCTTATAGCCACACTTGTAGGGTTTTCAAGGCAAGAGACAAACAGAGGTGATTTGCCATTGCCTGCCTATGCACAGCAAATCGGTACTTTCTTGGTTGTCTCCCATCCAATATTAACCAGGGCCGACCCAACTTAGCTTCTGAGATCTGAGAAGATCAGGCTAGGACCAGGACAGCCTAAAACGCTGGCCCCGATTAAAGGAACAGAATTATCACACATTCAGCCTGTTTTATGTTAACCCCACTTTGATTATCTATGGACAGTCAGAATTGGTTTTCCAGTCCTCACCCACGCCTGATTGATTACTCTTTTGATTGGAAATTTTAAAAAATTGGCATGTCTCCCTTGTTCTCGGCATTTTTGAATGCATCTGCCTTACGGACGAACCCTTCACGCATCTGAAGTGTGCTCTAATTCAGGATAGTGTATGATAGGACTCCTGCTGTATCTATACGTGACGTGTGAATGTTCCTAAAAACAATCTAAACCAATGCATTGCGTGAATTCACAACCTTTTTATCGTCATGTGCAAAATGCCCTAAGAATAGAATTACGGAAAAGGAGAAAAGAGAAAAAAACTGCTTTAGGAACACAAAACAAAGGAAGGCGAGAGCCTTCCAGTGCAGCCCTCCCTCTCTCCCACCCCCTTCTTTCTTTTTTCTTTCTTTCCTGCTTCGGTCTCTGCCCAAAGGAAGCGTCACTTCATTGGCTGCTTTTAAAGCCAGCAGGCCATATCTGCTGAAGAGAAGAAGGCTACGATTGGTGGTAACCAAGGGTGTGGAAGACGTAACAGCAAAACACAACAATAACAACTAAGACTGTCTAGCCTATCAAAGCAGCAACTTTCACACTACGATTCAAATCCGAGTCTATCCAATAAGGGAATCCTTCGCACTGGAACAGCCGTGTTGCTTGAACCACCATGTTTGATATTGGAATCTAAGCTTGAGATCAGTTCACGGCTAAGAGATGTTATGCCCTTGCTAAATATGGCGTCAGCGAAGGGGAAGTCACGTGTCAGGGAAGAACGCTACCGCCCGGCGTAGCCATGGGAAACCCGGCTAGCCAGGCCCGTGAAACAACGCGTGGTGGTGCACGCCGAACGCGCATGCGTAGCCCGGTTTAATGGGCGGGGCATTCTAAAGGGAGTGGAGTCTCGTAGCCGCGCCTTCTGCTCTGGGTTTCCACACTGACTTCCCGGAGCCGGGCAGAAGGGGGCGGGGCTTTGTTGTTTCCTCCCTGTGCCCGAGAGCTGCCCCCGCGCGACCACCTGGCTCGACATGCACAGCGCCCCCGTTATCCCCGAGGAGGTCGCCAGCCTCCTGGCAGGTAGGGATTCCCAGCGCGCTTGGGGCTCGCGACTGGGGCTCGCTCAGGTTCCTTGAAGGAAGTGGGGGCGTGTGAGGAAACCTTGGGGGTCTCTGATGCGGCCGTTTGGGGCGGGGAAGAACGGCGCTCTGGGTTCCCCGGAAACTCGGGCGGGGAATATAAACTTGGTAGCGGAGTTTTCTTAAGGTGTAGCTAGTTGAGGATGCAGAGCTTTGCCGTCAAAGTTTTTTGCAGTAGCAAAAAGATCTCCGGCCGAACGAACCCCCTTTTAGAAGAAAGTTTTCTTCTTTGACTTTCAAGGGGTGATTATAACTACACATTATGTATGTGCTCTGAGATACCAGCTTTGCACGCTTTAGTCTTTTATTTCTAGAACAAGCCCTTTATCGGTTTCGGGTCCACCACTGGAAAAAAGGCAGGTTACAGTTGTCTTAAAGATGTAAGTTATGTTTAGGTCTGCTTCTACCACACTCGGCGGCACGATTCTCAATTGGCTTACGTTTTCATGTCTCTGAACAGTGGAAAGGCACTTTCATGTTGCATTTCCTGTATCACACAATACGTCCTTTATACTTCTTATTTTTGGTGAAATACTATTTGCATGGATTATCTTTCCAAACTGTGTTCCTTTTATGCCTTACTGACAACTTCCTCTTATTTTACTGTCTTTGCAGAAGCTCTTAGATGAAATGTTGACAATTCTGGGTCCCCCTCCCCCCCCTTTCCTGCCAATAGTTCTCTTTTCTGAGCAAAGTTAGGTTTATGGATGAGGCAGGCAACTGCTTGTTCATGTGTATTCCCTGTGATGGCTCTCACCTTGTGCAATGGCCTCTTGAGATGGTCAGGAGGGATCCCACACTTCTATCATTCTGCAGAATGTGCAAACCAGATGTACTCTGGAGGGCATATTTATTAAGGGTTTAGGTAGAACTGTAGTATAATGGAGCAGTCAGGAAGATGTTTTTATAAGGGACTAGGATGTTTATTGTATGCATTGTTTATTGTACAGTGTTTATTGTATGCATTGTTGTATGTGTTTGTAATCCACATTCTGCATCGTTAATTGTATATCATGTCTTGGACAGCTTTTTGTTTTCACTATTTTCAAATTCTGTAAACCTGGTCCTGTTGATTGGTGTCTAATGCTGTTTGATTGCATTGGGTTTTTAAAAATATTTTGTAAACAGGTATGAGTCTTGGGGAAAGGGCAGGCTGTAAATAAATAAGTGTTGGTGCTTTGTTATCTACTTTCTGTGGAAATGTAATAGCAAAAAGTCTTATAGGCTTAATGGTAGCTCTGCTTCATATGGTATTGGAGCTCCATCCTGTTGGGGGCTAGTGTAGTTGATTCTGAGACCCACAGAGCCCATTTCATCATTCCGAACAGAATAAGGTTGGTTGAGTATCTATGTGTTTTTATTCATTTCAGGGGAGTAGAGTATAGGCTGATTTCACTTAGCATGAAATGTAGTTCAACAGCAAAAACCTCCCCAACAAAACAGTTCTGTCCCAGTGGATAAAAGTGATAGATGTAAAGAGCTTATGTAGTCTGAGTTTTATACTCAGGGTTCAACTTGTTTAAACACATCCCAACAATTCCTCCTGCAAAATAATATGTTAAATAGTCCATTAGCGCCTGAAAAAAACTTTTTTGATGGTGCATGCTGTGTAACCAGGAGTTATTTCACCAGATGCTTGAAGTAGCCAGTGAAGTATCTGTATACTTGTATGTACCTACATCTTAGAGAGGGGAGATCTGTATTACAAAGGACAAATAAAGGATAGTACGTCTTTTATTCTCAAATGTTTAAAAATAAACTCTGAGGCTATGGTTTTGAAAGATAAATTCTGAAAGCCTATGGAATGCTAATAAATAGTGACATTGTATCAACTTGGTTACATATTTTATATTATTATATGCTTCCTATGTGTAATCCTGCCATATGATAAATAATAATATATAATGACCAGTTAAAATACTGCCTGAGTAAAATGATCTCTTATTTGCCAACTTTCATAACTGTAGAACAGCCATCACTTTTGCAGATTTGATGAACTAACTGAGGTGGTCTGGAGGTGCCATCTGCTGATCTTCAGAGCATGTTTGAAGCCACAGGAATCCAGTGGTTTCTGATGTACCATGTGCCGCCTAGCTTTTTAGGCAAATAAAGTACTTTGCGCTGTTTCCTTAGGATTTCTTTTTCTTGTATGCTGAGGTAGCTTGGTGCTGGTTGAGTGAAGCAGGGAAGAGTTATGTCACTCCTGGAGCAGCCTTAAGGTCAGGAATCCAGTGGTTTCTGATGTACCATGTGCTGCCTAGCTTTTTAGGCAAGCAAATAAAGTATTTTGCGCTGTTTCCTTAGGATTTCTGTTTCTTGTATGCTGAGGTAGCTTGATGCTGGTTGAGTGAAGCAGGGAAGCGTTATGTCACTCTTGGAGCAGCCTTAAGGTGATGGGCAGACTTTCGGCCATTGACTGGTCTTGTTTGCATGATCAGTTATCCTGATGTACAATAACAAACCAATGAACCACTTCCTGTAGCCTTGAATGTACTCTTCAGTGAATCAGAAACAAGTGAAGAGGTATTAGAGGACAGTGACTACAAACAAACCTTTTGAGGACCTCTGATAGCATTCAGCAACTTTTCCAAATGGTAGAGAGACCATTAACTGGCTGAACCAGATTCCTCTAGACTTGACAGCTACAACTTAATATTCATTTAGTAACACCAGTGTGCAGAATATACTCTTAGAAGGTTTTTAACCAAATATGATAAAAGTGAAGGGGAGATGCTGAGACTAGTAAAGATGGGACAAAAGAAAGCTAGCAGAAAATATGAGATGATAGTAGCTTAGTGGAGACTTTGCAGGAAAAAAGATGAAAAAAAGGACTGTAAGAATAGATGTGAAGGAGAAGGCTATTGTTCTATGAAGGACTGTCCTGCAACAACAAGCACAAGGGCAGGTAAAGGCAAAATGTCACTTATTGGTTCCAGGGTTATCAGTTTAGCAATAGAATGGGTGACTGTTTATCACTTACTCTGGCACACAGTTTCTATGGAAAACTGTTGAGAATAATTGGTGTCATAAGATATTTGCGTGGCCCCAGGCCTGGGCATGTTGATGCTTCTTTAACATGCTTTCTCCTGGCTGTACATTGAAACTAGCCATTGAGGTTTCCAGCCGAGACGATCTACAAGACATCTGAGGGAGTATACTGAAGATAATTGAAAGACTGCTCATCAGACTAATCTCCCTTCAGCACAGATTTTTGAAAAGACTTCCATAGGTCTGATCTAGGTACATAGTGCTGCTGAAGAAACACTTCAGTTTTGCAGAGACCATAAAATTATTGTCCTCTCAAGGCTTAAATAAACCTTCAATGGTTTCCAGTATAATAACCCTTGAGCTTAAACACATTTGATGTAATTGAATCCTGTAGATTAGAATGGGTCTTATTAGGATGTAGTTGTTGACGTTCAAAAAAGGTTTGTCTTTAGTAGAGAACTCAGCTGCTTGAATTAGCTACTTAAAATTAGCTATTCTTTTAAATTCACAAGCATGTGAAACTGTAAAGTGGA
The DNA here is from genome assembly GCF_001447785.1 of Gekko japonicus. Lineage (NCBI taxonomy): Eukaryota > Metazoa > Chordata > Lepidosauria > Squamata > Gekkonidae > Gekko > Gekko japonicus. Next base: position 1,023,667 of record NW_015170898.1, on the reverse strand, counting down.
ATATTTAAAAATAGATAAGCAGTTTCAGTTCCATTGATTTCTGTGCAAGAGGGTTACGCTTATTTCTCTGGTTGGATCATATCTATAGACAACACTAACAATCTGATGTACAGTTAAATGTCCATTGATATTAATGAACTCTGTTGGGTTTTGCCCCAAAAGTACAGTCTAAATATACTCCTATGCTTTTAGACTGTCACTGATATCTAGTTTCTGTTTTTCCAGACGCCACTCTTGTCTAGGGATGGACAAGAAGATTCTTTTTGGGAATAAATTCAGAAAGGGAAAGTTAGTGAAATAAATCCATAAGTATGGATCGATGTTCTAATCCTGCCCTAGCTACTGCCCTAGAAGTGCCCTCTTCAGCCAGGCAGCCAACTTCTCTTTACCACATTTTCGTTTAATAGAGTCTAGTTGGAATCTAAGCTTTTCTACTGTTTAATTCTCTCACATAAAAATCTAACTGTTCTAGTGCTTCATTTCCAGAATGAACATTACTAAAATGAATGGTGATCACCATAGAGTTCTGGATAACTAAAGGAGACATAATCATTATGTGAATATCATTTAAGCAGATTACCTTTGCAATTACCATCTATTAAAACAGTACTGAAATGAGACCAGATGCATTGACGTTTTTAAAAAATGAAAAGAGAAGTGACTGACAGTCTTGAAATATCCTGCAATATTTGAAACATAGTTCAGTTGTCTTTGCTATAAATTTGAAAATAAGTGTCGCATAAGTAATAAAACTAGCATAGGCTATTTTTATATACTTGCTGCTCAATTAGTTTTTTAAATTAACTATTTAGTAATATTCTGTCTTTTGACTTCTGTTCCAGTTATCTGTCAGGAAACAATGCAAGGTAGAATAGAAGATAAAATCGAGGGTTATGCTCTGTGTTTTTCTTTTTTTGAAAAAAGCATAGAGCCAACCAGTGTGTAGGATAGTGCTTAGTGTTGGACTAGGATCTGGGAGACCTGGGTTTGCCGTGGAATCTTAGTTGGGTGGCTTTGGGCCAGTCAGTCACTCTCAGCCTAACCTACCTCACAGAGTTGCTGTAAAGATAAAATGTAGGAAAGGAGAATGTTGTAAACCACTTTGGATCTCCACTGGGGATAAAGGTGGGGTATAAATGATATAAATAAATGGAGTAGTGCATGTTGGCCAGAACTGTATGATGAAAAACTATTTTCACATTAAAAGCCAAGCACTTAACATTGCACCATCTTTGCTCAGGAGAGGGTTGTCTGTTTCCATTCAAGGTTTTCCAGTTGTACCCTTTAAGTCTCTGGTTTCTGCAATTATGCATTGCTGTTTGCCCAATTGTACAAAACGTGTTGACCCTCAGTACTGGCAGCTGGATATTCAGATGCCCTTTGGGATTTTTCCACTCAGGTTTGAGTAGGGCGATGGCAACTTCTGCTCTTGATAACAGAGCCCTAAAGGTGAGCTCAAATGGGTGGGAATTGGCCCAACTATGTAGTGTGTTCTATGACAAAGATACACTGGCATAAGGCACTTCCACTAGCAGAATTTACACCCAGTTCCCCCCTAACTTCCGATCACCCTTTTTTTGCCTTCAAGTAATAGCTGACTTATGGTGATTCCATAAGGTTTTCGAGGCAGGAGATGAACTGTGGTGGTTTTCTATTTCCTGCCTCTGTGTAGCAACCCTGGTATTCCTTGGTGGTCTCCTATCCAAGTACTAACCAGGGCTGACCCTGTTTAGCTTCCAAGATCTGGCGAGATCAGGCTAGCCTGGGTTATCCAGGTCAGGGTGCAGACCCCTACTTCATCTCATTACATTTTCCCAACCATCTTCTGTGGGCATGAGGGGGGGGGGCAGGCTGCACCAGAAGGAAAGAAGTCAGGAAGTTTGCATCCACAAGCATAAGTTTACTTGCCAGTGTAGTGTAGTGGTTAAGAGCGTGGGCTATAATCTGGGAGAATGTGTTTGATTCCCCACTTCTCTGCATGCAGCATGCAGCTGCTGGTGTGACCTTGGGTCAGTCACAATTTCTCTCAGAGTTGTTCTCTCAAGAGCAGTCCTCAAAAGAGCTCTCTCAGCCCCACCTACCTTACAAGGTGTATGTTGTGGGGAGAGGAAGGGAAAGGAGATTGTAAGATGCTCTGGGACTCCAAGTGAAGGGCGGGGTATAAATCCAATATCTTCTTCCTCTTCTTCTTGCACTAAGTAGGGTTCATGGCATTGTGTATTACAGTTGGCCACTTAGTGAACCTTCCCTTCTAGCATTGTCTTCTACCAGCAGGTAAAGGCTTTTCTGCTTTTTCTGGTGTTCCCTGCTGATTCTGCCTTCTCGTGTGTTTACGGGTTTTGTTTTAATTGCTTCATGTATATCTGTTTTGACTAACTTCAATGTTTTTATTGTTTGCCTCCTTGAGAATCCTGAGTTGGGTGAAAATGAGGCTTAGAAAGGTTTTAAACAATAAAAAATAAACTTCAGCCTGCAACTAAACAAATGATTGTCTCATCGTAGGCTGGAAGTCTACTCCAAATTTAAACTAGTATCCATCACCCCATCCTGTGGTAGTAAATTCCAGGTGTTGTGGGAATGGTGTGCCTCCTCATATCTGAATCTATTTTGATCAGTTTCATTACATGATTAGTTACTGGCTGCTTAAATGGGGGTGACTTTGTCTTCGCTTTTCTCTTAACTGATCCTTAGCTGCTCTCAACATGTTGATCCTCAACAGGCTGTTCAAGATATTTTTCCTTTCTCCTTTGGCTAATTTACAAAGCCATATTTTTTCTACATAGCTGGGAAATCCTCCACATACATAGACACAACTGCATTGTCTGTGGTGCCTCCCTCTGTTTTTGCTGCTTTCATCATCTGCATGGTGGCAGCCAGTTTACTATTAGGTCCAGTGATTATCATTTATAATTTGGGCTGATCTTGCAAATGTTAAGTGTAATGGTAGCGTATTAACAGTGTGGTGTTGTTGATTGACCACCTTACTATGGAGATGTGACTTGCATGCTTTTAAACTTTTGCCTATTCATCGCTCATAGAAAGATGTCATAAGTCTGGTCACTTCTGAAAATGTGCTTTTGTTAATGAAAGTGCCAAACTATGTTCGATTTTATAGCAATGGTACGTGCATAAAGCAGTTTATTGTCTTCTAGCTTTTATTCCTCAAGTAATAGGGTGTGTGTGTGTGTGTATATATATATATATATTTCATGTTGTTTGACAGTTTATTAAACTTCTTGGATTTTTGTTCATTTAATGATGGCAAATGTCAAACAGCATTTGCTGTGCTAAGCATAAGCCCAGCAGTGAACAAATCTATCCAATTTAGAGTTTGAAATATCTTTCAATTATACTATGCCTGGAACTGATAAAGTAACTCCATTAGATAGTTTAGGTATTACTGCCATATATACATACACACACATACATAATGGGAGTATTTATCTTCTGAAGATTACCATTTCTCCTCTTGACTTGTATCTCCTTTTATCCTTTTTCATGACTTAGATGTTGATGCATTTATATCAGATATCCTAAAAGCAGAAAATTTATCCAAAAGAGCAAAGGAAAAGAGGGATGCTCTGATTAAGAAGATAAAAGACATCAAGTCCAAGTAAGCTATTTGAACTCTTTATATTTAATTTATATACAATGTATTTACTAAAAGTGAGTAATCTTTGCAGCATGCCCATGTCATGGGTAAATTGTTACTATTCCTATTTCACAGACAAAGAGCTGGAGCTAAGGCCACTCCAAACTTCTCCCCATGGCGAGAAGTGATTTTATACTACGAGTCGGGGCCTCAGCAGAGTTATACCTTTCTAAGTCCATTGATACCAGTGAAGTTAGAAGGATGTAACTGCTCTATATCTCTTGGTCTTGTTATTAGGAGAAAGGTGAGGGGTGTGTGTTTGTGTGTGTGTGTGTGTGGTGGCTTGAACTACTAAACCATTGTGGAATTTGCCACATGGTCAGTTTGTTGCACTTGTTTCTGGTGGCACAGTTCTCACATCTTCCCACAAGTTTTCATTTACTTGTGAAGACATCAACACTTCTTCTTGATAGCAGTTTGCTGCTATTGTGGTTGATGTGTTGAATGCACAAGTGCCCCATGATTATTATTTTGTTCATTGACGATGACTTACACAGCCCCTTTTCCTGTCCTTCCACCCATTCTTGCTTCATTTTACAAACCTGTAAACTATTAATTACTGTGATACAGCTTCTCAAGAACTAAAAAGAGTATGCTTCCTCTCCCTTTCTGCACAGCTGTTTTCTCCTTCTCCCTCTCTGTTACATATGGATGAAATATGGCTATATTTTCAATATGAAACAGATGATCAGGAAGAGTAGCTAAAGTGCAATTGGAGCATTTTTAGATGTATCGTACAGGAAGGCCTGATGTAGCTATATGATAATGTTCAGTATTAACTAGTAATTAGCTGTACTTCTTAAAAGATCCACCTGCTTGAAAGAGAAGAACTTCTGTTCCTGTTCCCATCTTCTGTTTTTATGTGTTACATAGATTTTGGTCCCTTTGGCAGCGCCGGCTCCAGCTTATTTTGCATCCTAGGCAAGGATCCCTTCTGCCCCCCCCCCCCTCCCCCCCCAATTTTGCCCTTTGGATACTTTTGCAAGATGCGTCTTTGGTTATAAAATGCTTGGGCTAGATGGTGACCCACTTTAAAATATAAGAAGTCACCAACTTTAGTGAGAGCTACTTCTGAGTAGTAAAAATATCTCAGGCTCCCCCTGCAATGTTATCAAGTTTTGTTCCATCCTAGAAACAGAACATGAACTATAAAAAGCGCCAGAAATGGAGCTGTCAGCCAAGTAGTCCAGAGAAAAATGCTATGAAATAAAAGGTGTTTAAAAAAAGCTTAGAACAGACCTGTTCATGATTTTTTCCTGGCGTCTTTTAGAGGGGATTCCACCTTGAAAATTCCCCAAACGTTACCCAAACTTTTGGCTGGTTCGTCTGTTCAGGCTATTTAAACCTAGCAGCTGAGTGGTGTGGGTTGTCCACAACTTGCCTATTAGGTTTAAATGGCTGGGAGCCATTTCAGCCGAACAGCGAACAGGCTCACCCAGCCATTTAACTCTAACAGTGTGGCGGATTAGATTTTAATGGCTGTGTGCCATTAAACCCGTCCATTTCGCTCTCCCCACTTGGAAGTGGCAGCCATTTAACCCTTCCTGGACAATCCCTCTCCCTGGACTGCGGCTTTCTGCACCTGGGAGAAAGGGGGACCCGAAGTGGCTGGTTTTATTTGGGCATTTTTTTACCCGGTTCAGTTCGGGTTCAGTTCAGGAACTGCCCAAAGTGGAATTTTCTGGTTTGTGCCCATCCCAATTGGAGATCCTTATTTTAAGGATGAGAATGTAAGAAGGGTTGTGGCTCAGTGGTAGAGCATCTGCTTGGCATGCAGAAGGTCCCAGGTTTAATCCCCGGCATTTCCGGTTAAAAAGTCCAGGTCAGGTGATGTGAAAGACCTCTGTCTGAGACCCTGGAGAGCCGCCGCCAGTCTGAGTAGATGATACTGACTTCAATGAACCAAAGGTCTGATTCATTATAAGGCAGTTTCATGTGATTTCTCATGTGAAGAAGAGCTCTGCTGGATCAAACCTGTGGTCCATCTAGCCCAGCTTCCTGTCTTATATAGTGGCCAGCCAGTTACTCTGGAGGGCCAACAACAGGGCATAGAGGCCAAGACATTCCCCTGATGTTGCCTCCTGGCTCTGGGATTCAGAGATTTAGTGCCTCTGAATGTGGAGGTTCCCCACAGTCACCATGGCTAGTAGCCACTGAAATACCTATCCTCCATAAATCTATTTAATCCCCAAGGTTAAATATGTCTAATGCTCAAGGTTAAATTGTCAGACCCAGAAATAGGCAGTGGTTGGCAAACTGATAGATGCAACCTTTCTAGGATTTCAGAACATGGGTGTTTGTTAGAGTGCAAATCACTGTGATACTTCTTTTCCTCAGTTTTACTGGGGGGAAATATGAAAACATGATGTGGCTCCTGAACCAGAAGGCAGATGGAAAGAAGCTAAAAATGTTAATGTGCTGATTTTCTGAGGGTTCACCTTCTTGCACTTCAGTTCAGCGTTTTCCCTCCCTCAGGACCTCCCATGTTCAAGCAGTCTGGGTTGCACAGCCTAGCCTGGTCCTGTGCCAGTGCTTGTCAGCTGTGTGGACCTCTAACTGACACAGACTAAATCATCCAGGACATCTGGGATGTGCAGACTGGAATTGCTGAATTGCACAGATCTCTGAAATTAGGAATGCCAGAGTTTTCCATTGGTCTGAGCTAGATGGATTGTTTGCCTTCCGAGAGCGGTCATGGCATTCTGCCCAATTCATGAAGATGGTTGCTTGCACAATAGAGGAATAGAGTAAAATTTCTGGGGCTTGTATATAAACAAAACTGTAATTGGTGTTGGAAAGAGATTTTGCTCTGTGCAGAAAAAGTTAATCTGCTTCTTGCTAGTTTCTGAGGCCCAGTTCACATGAGCAAAACTTTCTCAGAGGGTTGTTTTGTGTAGGCCTAGGGCTGCATGAGGGAGCAAAAGTGGCATGGTATAGCCCAGCCTTGTCAGATCTTGGAAGCTAAGCAGGATTTGTGGTATTTATAGTCCTACTTGGGATGAGGAATGGCATGGTACAGCCCAGTCTTGGTCAGATCTCAAAAGCTAAGCAGGGTTGATACTTGAATGGGAGACCACCAGGGAAGACTCAGTAGAGGAAGGCCATGGCAAGTCACATCTTGCTTAATCACTTGCCTTGAAAGCCCCTTGCTGGGGTCACCATAAATCAGTTGTGGCACTTACTTACATACATAGGGTAGCATGAAGAAATAATAGTATGAACTGGGCAGGACCCATAGTGATAACTGCATGGATTGCTATGAGCTGTCCTAGCTATCTAATTTTATCCTGCCTTTCCTCCAAAGGACTCAGGGTAGTGTGTATGTAGTTTCTCTCATCAGCATTTTATCCTAACAACAGTTCTGTGAAGTAGGTTAGGCTAGCCCAAGATTACTTAATAACTTTATGACAGTGGGGATTTGAACCCGTGACTTAATTTCAGATGTTTCCCTTTAAATTCATGAAAGCTTATGCTAGCCTTGACCTGGATAGCCCAGGCAAGTCAGGTCTTGGAAGGTAAGCAGGGCTGACCCTGGCAAGTACTTGGAAGGGAGACCTCCAAAGAATACCCAGACCAGGAGGCAGAGGCAGGCTATCAAGCAACTTCTCTGAAGTCCTCCATGCCCCAGTAGGAGTCGCCAGAGGTCACCATGACTTCTGGGTGTGGGTGCGTGCACACACATAAACACACAAACAAATGCAAAAATACCCAAAAAAAGAAAGCTTACGCTAGTTGTCTAATGGCTTAAAACATATTTTGTGCTGTTGAAAAAAAATTAAAAATATAGTTTTGTAAAGAACTATACTAGTGTGAGTTATTCAATATGCAACAAGGTGGGTATGAATCTTTACAAAAGAACAAAGTTTGAGTCCAGTGGCATCTTTACGACCAACAAAGTTTTATTCACGGTATAAGCTTTCGTGTGCAAGCACACTTCTTCAGATGTGTGAAGCTTCTACTTCAAATAAAACGTTGTTGGTCTTAAAGGTGCCGCCGGACTCAAACTTTGTTCTGCTGCTTCCGACCAACATGGCTGCCCCACCTAAATCTACCTTTACAAAAGAAGTGTTCTGCCTCATGTCTAAGTTTATTTTCAATTTCTAGATGTTCTTAGAACTGAGAAGCACAATGACCTCTAATACCACAAACAAACAAAAATTGTGCAACATTTTTACTGCTAGGTATGCATGCGGTTTGGCTTGGGGTTGAAATATATCCTGAAGTGCAACATGTGTGTATTTTTTCAGAGATTGGTTGGACGGTTAAGTTTCTGAAAACAGTAATAAAAGTTGTGATTCACTTTGTATGAATGAACTATCACTTTATAGCCACTGTGAGCATTAAAATTATATTTATGGTGTAGAATATTTAGCCTTTTGTATTGTATTTGAACTGCTAATGTTCTCTTTTTAATTTCTGATGGAAGAAGAGGACTATACATGCTTTGAATAAACAAGATCTTATCCAGAGAGTAATTTGGTTGATTTTACCCGACATGTTCAATTCTGTTTAAGAGGGTCTGACTACTTGTCCACCTTGAATTATAGCAACAAAGGTGGGCTATAAAATAAAGTAAATAAACTTATATTTTCTTCTTTTTCCACCCCTCTCTTTCCTCAGCTACCCTCAGGAATTTCCGGAAAGAGGTATGTACCTGGTCTTTTATTTTTATGTGACAGAAACATTTTGTTTAATTTGATAAGATTGATTCAGTCATATGTATTTTTTAAAAACATGAACTTCCCGTGTTCAGGCTGCAGGCTTACCATCATGGCTGAGAGTGCTAGCTCCCCCTTCTGGAAGAAAAAGTGGAAAGCATTTGTTGGTGAAAGGTGACTTTTTGTGTCTTAAAAAAATCATAGAATGAAACCAACAATTAAAAAACAAACAACCCTTTGCTGATATTGTAGTTGCATTATATATTTTAAAGTGCATTTATATTAACTTTCTGATTGGAGCCCCAAACGATACAACATAGTTTAAAATTGACATTTTTAGCATCAATGGAATGTGTATGCAAAACAGACATTATTAAATAGCGTAGAGGCTTGGCAAATGGATCAAGGCATATTATATCACATACGGTTGGCAAAGTAAATCAAATACTAGATCTTTTCCTGAAGCAGAATAACTTTAAAAAAATTTTTTTGCTGGAGTTGTGTTTGATTCCCCCCCTCCCCCCAGTTTAATATATGGGAACAAGATCTAAAAGCTGTAACTGGAAACTGAACTGTGACTTGTATATTACCTTCCAGTGGATATACTGCAACAGATTTTTATAGTCTCATTAAGAGCTGGCAGATACAGTGCTCTGACTCTGAACCTGAAATGGCCCTTATTTTCATTATGCTAATTCATGAGGTCATGACCTGCAGCTTGTGAATGCTGGCATGAGGGTCACTGCAAGAGGTCAAAAAAGCACACGAGGAACTACAGTAGCGCCCCCCCCCCCAAGGTAGAAATTCTGGGCAGGCAAGAGTAAAGTTTAGCAGTTGTTGGTGCCACTGTGTTGGAGGCCTTTCCTTTAATCTATTTTTCTCCTTGCCTCAGCTATGGTAAACAAACATAATTTGAAGTAATAAAGGTCTTAATTTCTTCTTCCTTTCTTCTTTGAAATTGAGCTGCATACATTGTTTTGTGGCATGTGTACGCTTTCAAAGTTACTGCCAGTCCTTTGGTGGGTGTCTTTAGTATGGCAGTGATAATTGTAATTGGAAGCCAAAGGATAAACTAGAATTTAAAGAAAAAATTCAATTAAGATTAGAAGCCAATGAGGGTTTTTTAAAATATTTTTGTTTGACCAAATATGTAACTCAAATATGTTTGATTAGTTCACTATGGAGATTTAAAGGACTGTACTAGAAAACAAATATTAATGAATAATTGCTTACATTACTGTTTAAATGGTTTCTATTCTGGGAAATGTGAATGGGAGTTTTGTATCCACAGGGGAGATTTGCAGTGTTTCAAACAGGAGGGTTCTGCTGTAATCTGAGCCCCTTTAAACTAGTTGCTTTCTACTTTTGGTGGGAAAAGATACAGAAAAAGATACAGAGGGGGACAGGATAAGCTTTTGCCCTCCTTTACTTTTCTGATGGCATTCACAGCATTTCAGTTAAGAAAACCTTTATTCATCTATCTCCTGAGTATTTTCAAACCTGGCCTTAAGATTATCTTCCTCATTTATCAGATATTAAGCAAATTGTCAGTGGGTGTTAGTTTGTAGTTCTGTTTTCGTACATACCTTTTATTGTTGAAGATAATATCCTTTTTTCCTCACCTACTACATTTGAGCACTCTCTAGAGAACATTTTAGAAACTGACCTTTCTGTATAGCCATGCAGTTAGATCAGTTGATAATTCTACCAAATCTCTCTCTTTCAAGACCTGACCCTTTGATACTACCAGATCAAAAGCTTATGTAGAAATAAATGTATGACAGCTGAAGGGTTTTGTTTAATCTTGGACTATAATGAATGTATTTTTCTTCAGCAATTCATAAAAAGACAACCCTTTGACTTGTATTGTTGTTGTTTTTTGGCCCCCCCGAAGGGGATTTTTTTATTACATTTTCTAAAGACTACAAATCTACAACGAAAATGAGGGAAAGGAACTACAATTAGGGATAAAGAAAAGAAAACCCACTACCATCTAAAACCCCAAGAGAGGAGATCCTCAAAATTTCTTAAGTACAAAGTCAGTTCTAAACTCGCTAACAATTTTTTGAACTTAGTCAGATCTGCTATTACAACTTTTGAATCTTAAAGTAACTGTTAAAAAGAAAAACCCCAGAGCATCTCATTACAATCAACCCTTTTCAAAGGCACAATACAGCGTCCTTCAACCTTCATTTCTTTTTATCCTGTCTTCTTCGCAGTTTATAAGGACTTTTAGGAGCCGATGCTTCCTTCTCCGACAGAGAGTCCTCTCCAGAAGACCCCGAGTCCAGCTCGCCACTGGACTTACTGTCCTCTTTATCGCCTTTCTCTTGCTCACCCCTCTGGATTTTCAAAAAGTCCCGTACTTTGGAAACAGAGTCAGTCTTTTCCTTTTTATCTTGAAGGTTACGCCCTCTGGATACAGCCAGCGATAGCTGATTGTGTTTGAAG
>NW_015170898.1:984924-1012100 GCF_001447785.1 Gekko japonicus | reverse complement strand
AGGAGGGACCATTGGGGCGGACAGGCGCCTCAATTCCCCAGCATTGTGCTGGCAAAGAGGCAACCTCTCAAAAGCTCCATGGCTAGAAGCCCTTCACCGGGCCTCATGGGGGGCAACGAGCCTGCGTACCCCCTCCTTCCTGCTCGTGCGCAGCTCGCATCCCCGGGAGGTCCGGGAGATGCGACTGCTCAGCATGCTGCCATCCACCGGAAGCCCTTTGACTTGTATTGTTGACTTTTTATCAGGAATACAGTGTTTGTTGTCAAAACTTAAGGTGGTCCTTGGATTCCCTAACTGGGTTTACAGGGTTCCCTTCGCTCATGCTTTTCACCATGTAATCACAAAATTAACAGATGAATTCTGGAGTACAATCCTGTGTGGAGAAAATCCAGGCTAAACCTGTTGAATCAATAGGTTTAGGCTGGGGTAACTCTGTACAGGATTGCACTGTCAGTCTCTTAGTGAGCATTCCTAAACCAGTCTACTCAGAAGTAAGCCCCATTTTGTTTAATGGGTCTTACTCCTTGGAAAGTATTCTTAGGATTGTAGTATTAATGGCAGTGGGTAGAAGGTTTCAGTTGGACCAGGATAACACCGCCCCCCAGCCATGACACTCACTGGTCATTCCTTGAATGGACTACTTCAAAGAACTGTTATGATAGAAAGTACTCCATGGTCTGCTTCTAGCTAATTTCATGTGAAAGCTTGTAATTAATGTTAATATATCCTTTTATCTAGCGTTTCCCAACCTGTACGTCTTTACCCAAAAGTTGGTTGCAAAGTCTATGAAACTGCGTCTCAGGCTTTTGCAGTTTTACTGATTTGTGCATGCTCTGTTTTTTTGTAAGGGGGGGGGTCACCACCAGTGTCTCCTCTAAGCTGAGTTAGTGTGACAGTTTTTTAGCCTTTGGCTCACACATTTTTGTCTTAGCTCAGGAAAGATGGCTTCAGAGCAAACTACTTTATGCAGTAACTTAATCGCTCGCTCACAGCTTTAATGCCAATTTAGAGTCCAGTGGCACCTTTAAGACCAACAAAAGTTTATTCAAGGTATGAGCACATGAAAGCTCATACCTTGAATAAACTTTTGTTGGTCTTAAAGGTGCCACTGGATTCTAAATTTGTTCTACTGCTTCAGACCAACACAGCTGACTACCTGGATCTAACTTTAATGCCAGTAGCTCACAAAGTAGAATTTTTGCTCACAAGACTCCACAGCTTAGAGGGAGCATTGGTCACCACTCACCACCATACCAAGTAAGTTTGCGCATGTGGGTCTCTGTAACAAAAAGGTGCCTTTATCAGTGTCCCCCACGTAATTTGGTGAGATTTAGGATTGTTCTTCATCCTATCTACTGGCCCACAATTCTGCCACCAGGGCTTTTTCTTTATAAACTCCTGACTCAACTATTCAGCACTGTAACTTTTACATTTATGCATGTCTGAATGGTTCTGTCTCCACTATGGTCACTTCATACATTCACAGTGCAGTAGGCTATATTTTTCTGTGAAAACGTTTATGCTGTCTCTCCACGCAATGTGCTTGTATGTCCACATTTCAGAGGAGGAAATATAGAATGAACAACATAGAGCACTGAGGGGGAAAATGGCAATTAAAACCACAAGAGGTGTCTGTACAGAATCCTCATTTCCTAGAGTTTATTTCATCCTTGAATGGCATCTGATGCAGCACGTCTATTTGAATTTCCCTTGCCTCATCCATTTAATAAAAGAGTTCTTTTAGGAATACAAGATATCTCACTAAGGTTGTTACAAAGATCTCTCTATTTCTCGCTCTTACTTGTAAGATTATTCTAATTCATTTTGAATGTTAATAGCTTGGGAAGTAAATTGTGTGTGTCAACCATGGTGTTTTCCCAGCACAGCCAGTCCTTAACCTTATGAGGTAATGGAGAACATCCTCTTTGTCATATCATCGATATACTGAAGGCATGTGAAAGATTTTCAGTAGATGCTTCCTATTTTGTTATTTGGAATATGAGTATTACCTGGAAGCACTGTGACTTCTTTTTGTTAGGGGTAGATTTAAGCGGGCAGTCAAACCCATGTGCTTTGATTTTTAACTCATTGTGGCAGTCTTGTAGCATACTATCTCCTTCTCTTTCTGGGTGAATCGTCTGCCATACTCACTGCCCATGTTGCCTTTGGACATGGTCACTCAGTAAGGAAAAAAAAAAGTGTTTGTGAGGTTCCTTTCCGGTGGTGTGGAACAGGGCAAGGAGAATGGCATTTCTGGTGGTGGTAGTGTGGAACAGGGCAAGGAGAATTGCCCTGATGTGGGTGGGATCAGGAAGATCCAGGGTTTCCTATCCTCATAGGTGCTACCCTGGCTTTGGAAAAGATTTCAGGAAAGATGGGGAAAACCTGAGAGGGACATACAAGTGCTTGGGGGCGGGGGGAGGGAAGACATGCTTCCCAACAGAATCCAGACATGAATTTAAAAATCAAATGCAAGTTACCCTTATTTTAAAAAACATTTCACTAGGATTTCCCCCCAGTGTTTCTCAAATTTCCCTTTTTCTATTGGAAAAAGTGTGGTGTGTGTGAGGAGGCCGCCTTGAGGAAAAAACTGGTTTTCTCCCTTGGATGTCCCCCCCCCCCCAGCCTTTACAACTCTATGCCTGCCTGTGTCTTGTAGTGGATTAGAAGTGAAGCCAAAGCTTGGGATACTATTTGATATTTTAGTACTGATTTGTTGCACCCCATGTTAACATGAGTAAATTAGTCTCTTCCCCCTACCCTTTTCCCTCCACTGTTGAAGTGCTCATTCATGCACTTTTTTGTAGAGAATTATAATGGTGTTCATCTAGAACATTGTATTCCTGTATTTTCTCTATCGTCCCTCCAAGGGTTGATTTCTTGTGACCCATTAACTTCTACTGCAACTGCAGGGCAGCATTTTCAGGTACTACCTGCATAGTACTATTGGCTTGCTTGGCTGGCTTGCAGTTATGGTTTTCAATATGCTTTTCTACATTGTTTGCTGTGTCTCCTTCATTGTCTGAACAGGAAGACAAGATGGCTTCTTCCTTACTAGCTCCTTCTATGTTGAGACCTTTGCTTCCTCTTCCCCTCAGAAAGTTATGCTGGTGGCAGCAATATGTGCTTCTGCCAGCTTGGTGAAGAAATGAGCCTTACTCAGTGTTTCAGATAGTTCAAGCTTCCATTATGCCAGTTCCTTTGTTTTGGAATTTACACTCTCCCTGCCTCATTTCCATGATATTGAATGAGGAAGGAAATGAGGGATGATTCAGGTTGTTAGAAAAGGGACTTGTTTGCTTTCATTATTGAACTGATCTTGTGGCTGACCATTTTCTCCTGTCTTCTGACTCCCCCCAATATTTGATAAAACACCACGTGTGTATATATATACAAGAGGGGAACCCGCGATACTCGCGGGGGGGGGAAGGAGAAGAGCTCCGTCTCCTCCATTCCCCCCCCTCAATCTCCCCGAGGCTGCGGCGGCGGCGGCAAGGCCGGTCCTCCACCACCCCGCCCAGCTCCGAGGTGGAGGCGGCGGTGGAGAGGCCGGTCCTCCCCCCCCTTTGCCAGGCTCGGTGGCGGCGGCGGCGGCGAGGCCGGTTTGCCGGACTCGGCGGTGGCGAGGCCAGTTCCCCGGCCGGCCGGCGGCGGCGAGGCCAGCTACAGAGCGTTCCCTGCGCATGCGCAGGGGACGCTCTGTCACTTTCGGGATTTAAACATCCCCCTGAAATTTTTTTAAACTTTTTTGATTTTTGTGCACACGTGGGGACTGGCCCACGTGTGTACAAACCTCCCCCTCCCCACCAAGTGCCCCCGGAGCGCTGATTTAGCGATCCGCACTCAGGGGGCAACTTGGCTATTAGATATATAGATATATATGAACCTATGACAGTGAAATAATGTCCTTGTCCTTTTCTCCCCAATCTCTTTTCTTTTTTATTCACCTCTACCATTTGGTCTTGGAGATTGTGGGAAGACTGCGGTGCGGGACAATCTACTCAGCAAAGCTGGAGGATGAAAAGACTCCATGATGAACATAAGAGATGCCAATGTTGGATCAGGCCAAAGGCCCATCCAGTCCAACACTCTGTATCACACAGTGGCCAGAAATACCAGTGCCATCAGGAGGTCCACCAGTGGGGCCAGGACATTAGAAGCCCTCCCACTGTTGACCCCCTCCCCCAAGCACCAAGATGACAGAGCATCACTTGCCCCAGAGTCCCTATCTATACCTTGTGGCTAATAGCCACTGATGGACCTCTGCTCCATATGCTTATCTAATTCCCTTTTGAAGCCGTCCATGCTTGTAGCCACCACCATGATGGTTGTTTGCTTTTTTCCTTCCTCCTCAGAGGGTCTCCTCAGAGTTGTGGTTGCCAACCTCCAGGTGGGTCCTGGAGTACAACTTGTCTTCAGGTTACAAAGGTCAATTTTGGAGGAAATGACAGTTTTGGAGGGCAGAGTCTATATACCATAGATTCTAGGAGAAATTCCTCCATAAATTCCCCCCTTCACAGGCACTGCTGCCAAGCCATCAGGAGTTTCCCAGGCTGGAGTTGGCATCCTTATTCAGAATACTGAATCTTGGATGTATCCCTCCCTATGTCCTGTTTTAGCCCTCATGGAAAGTTTGTGGCCACCCTTTGAGTGTGGTGGCTGTTCTGCCGCAGCTTTCTAATAGATCAGTATCACAGTATGAAGTGCTTCCAGGTTTTTATTGTTGTTGTAACATGTGAGAGATAACATGCAGGGTGCCACAGAGCAGGCACCAGTATGATTTTAGCTATTAGTTTTGAAGTTAGTACATTTGGAAAAAAACTTACTAATAAAGAATTTAACATTAACATACAAGAAAACAGGAGAAAAAAGAGGGAGAAGGGGAAATAGTGATAAAAATAAGAGAACAGTGATAAAAAAGAGAAAAATACAAATAATGAGTTGTGCTATGCATTAACTTAGCATAACACAGTTGTAAAATTAGTTTCAGTTTCTGGTACCAGAAGTTAAATAACAATCCAAAAAGTCCGGTTTCTTTAGTCCACCTGTAAATTGTACAGGTGCTAGTATGTTGTCAACACACAAAAAGAATGCTTGTGTTTTGGGCTGGAAGCAATACTGGTTAATAAAGTATTCAGTAATTTTCATTGGTGATTAGAGGACCAAGGTGGGTTAAAAGCTGGACTGCTCATTTTATATGCAACATACAGGATTTTCAGTAAGCCCTTGTGAGGCTCTGGCTCAGAGAGAAAGGACCAGCTTTATGTACAGGAGGTTATATGCTCAGTCCCCTGCATCTCCAATTAAAAGATAACAGTTAGTGAATCCTGGGATCCTAGAGAGTGGCTGCTGATGAGTGGAAAATACTGCCTGAGTAAGTGGAGTTGTCTGACTCATAATAAGACAGCTTTTTAGCTTATGTAATAGACCAAAAAGGATGATGAGAAGGAACAGCTGATAAAGGTGTCTTTTAAAAAAGAAAGAAAACAGATTTAGACTGAAGCAAAGGAATTGGGGCTTTAAATGTACATGTTAATTATTATATAACTAGCAGTAAAGCCCGTTGTGAAAACAATACAACGGGATCTAGAAAGAGGCTCTGGGGGAGTGCTCTGGCTTTGGGCAAACAGTGTCAATTTGCTGTGGTGACCTCAGCAGGGTATAATGACAGAGTCCACTGTTTTCTCCAGAGGAACTGATCTCTGCTACCTGAAGAGCAGTTGTAATAGTGAGTGATCTGTAGCCCTCGTTAACTATCGGGAGAGATGGCCAATTACCTCCATATTTAGTCCTGTAAAAACTAACATAATGTGGAGTGTGATTAAATTTTGCTTTCCCCATCTTCTAGAATGATTGGATTTGACCTGAGTTATTGGAAAGGTTAATATTGATGCTGCTAATGAAAACATTTAGTTTCATGACTCCTAGTATTTCACTTGCTCCTACTTGGTCTCTATGTCAGTCTCTTTCCCCTTTGTTTATGTTTGTAACCACAGTGGGAATTTTGACAAGTTCAGTTTGTTGCTTCAAGTTTGTGTTCAACTTAAATGAGTGCATAAAATAAATATACAGCAACAACACCTCATCAAACTAATGAAAGTGCTTCACATTTTTAATTCTGTATCCATAGCAAAAATGCATTTCCCTTTCTCAAGTTGGAAGGGCTGAACCAAAGTAACCCTAAGAACAGTTACACACTTCTATTGAAGCCTAGGGAAAAGCCTAGGGAAAAGTCAGCTGCACAGCAGGGGGTTGAAGAGAATGGTTTGATGGCTGCTGGGCCAAGATTGGCAGCAATAGTTCCCCAGAAGCAAATGGCTGGTTTGGAGGGTGGAGTCTATGGCACTGTACCTGTCTGAGGTCCCCCTCTCCGGGCTCCACTCCTCAAATCTCCAGGAATTACCATACCTGAAGCTGGCAACTTTATCTCCTCCCCTCTCAGCAGCCTCTTTCTAGGCAAAAATCTGTCTTTCTCATTATCGGGGGAGCAAAGCAGCTTACTTCATTCTCTTCGGCTTTGCGATCTGCACAACAACACTGTAAGGTAGGTTTGGCAGAAAGTCTGTGGCTGCTCCGAAATCACCCAGGCAGCTTCCATAGGCAGCCAGGGCTAGTGATGCCATGCCAGTCTGGAGGCATGAAGTCACCCTGAGAGTGCTTGCAGGCCTAGGGTTGCCATTGCCAACAAAGACAAATTGATGCAAAGGAGGATTGAAGTGTCTCCATATCTGTATTTTGCCTTAAATTGGTTTTGATGCCAGCAGAGTGAGAAAATGCCAGAGGCTCTGGGTGGGTGCCCCATCGTAAATGCACCAAACAATTCCTAAAGATTTTCCAAAACACAAAATTGCAACACTTTGAATTAGCACCAGAGCTTTAAGAGCTCTCCAGCTGTCACCTGGAGACTGGCAACAGCTTGTTTGGAGGGTGGGGAGTATGGCATTGTATCTGTCTGAGGTACCCCTGTTCCTCCTCCTCCTCTGACCCCACCCTCAGCAGACTTCATCCCCATAATATCCTGGAAGTTTCCAACCTGGAGTTGGCAACCCTATGTCCTTTCCCGGCAACCATCAGCCTACCGTTATCTGCTTGTCTGTCTTCAGGTTTACATTCCCCTCGCCCAGCCTCAGAAAGGGCAGTCTTTCCCTGCAGTGGGAACCAAAGCAGCTGACATCATTCTCCTCTCCCTCATATGATCCACACAACTACTCTATGAGGTATGTTAAGGTTGAAAGTGTGTGAATGGTCCATAATTCCCCAGGCTGCTTTTAAAACATGAACCTGGGACCTGCACACCATCCTCTGAAGCGCTCTCTGTGGCAGTAATGGGGTGACTGCTGGCACCTTTTCCTATCATTTTTTGCCTTGTGGTATTCTGCTTGTGGTGTGATCTGTTGTCTTTGTGGTGTGGCATGATTGTGTTATTGGGTTTGTTTCTTTTGAAGGGGAAGTGATGTGTTCTGAGTGAGGACATATTTTACCTCAGAATACAGTAGGGTGGGGAGTATGGCATTGTATCTGTCTATGCCTGAAAATTCCAACTGCCTTGCCGGGGGGGGGGGAGTTTGAGGTGTGGAATGGAGTGAAGTCCAATCAGCTTCCATATGTAAAAGACCTTGAAATGCTGGGCGGGACTGCACAAAGCAGCCAGTCAACCCAGCCAGCTTCTTCTGATTGACAGTTCTTCCGGCCAAACACTAAAGGGGCCAAATTTAGAACGTTCAATATAGAACGTTGCTATTCAATTATAATAAGGGAGAGATACACATGAATTCACATAGAACTTCCAAAATTGGATTGAAGTATCACAAACAAGTCGTTTGTGCTATATAGCATGTATGCATCAGAAGATAGTAGTGGTAAGGGCAGCTGTGTGTTTTTTGAAGGTGAATTTTGAGGAATTTACTGTGCAGGCCGCTCTTGCCTTGTTGACATTGTATTGGAACACTGTACATGTGTCTAGGGATTTAAGGGGCTCCCAGTAGCAACACTTTGTTTCAAGGAGTATTGACTGAAATACGTTGATATGTGCTTTATAACAGAGGCTGTGGCAGAAGTCAAATATTGATGATGACAAAACTCATGATTATAAACCAATTGTTGAAGAGAGCATAGAGAAAGCCAGATAGGGTAGGAAAGGAACAGAATAGGGTATACGTTTTGGCAGACATGTGAAGTCAGTATAAATACTAATTCTTCGATAGCAGGAAGCTATCAAGGATAGCAAGGATACATTCCTTGATGTAAAGTCAATCTGAATTTATTACTGGGAATTAATGGGTATCCTCCATGAACAGTGGTAAGAGTTAAAGATCTAGTTGCCCATATTAGTACAGCAGCATTATCTGTGAGGATCAATAAGCAAACACATGCAAATGAAAACAAAGCAAATTTAATAAAGAAGGGTCACGTACCAAGTCATATTGCAAATAACTTAAATATTCTGCCATCAAAATATATGTGATTATATTATAGAAGAAAAAATAGTGTTTTCCGCCCTGTAACCATTAAACTATGCTTAATTAATGAAACTTTTTAAAAGTTCTAGGATAAATCAAAGGTTGTTCCGGAGAAGCCATATTAATGAGCATTAGTCTCTTAATTATCCTCGTGGCTACATCACAGGGACACATCCAAGACTTATTCTTTGTGTAATAACTTTTTATAAAGAAGTATTTTTAAACTGATCATTAATTTTATGGCTGCAGAAATGAGATGCAAAATTTATGCTGTTGTCATTGGCACAGGCTCAAGACACCACTGACATTATGCAAGATTATAATGGAATAGCTGCCCGCTAATGAGTCTATAGACATTTCGTTTGAACATGCCTTGCTTTTAGATGTCTGATTAGAATGTAATGCTTTCAATTATGCCAGCAAATTGTACTGGATACATTTACCTGATGCCTCTTATCCCATTGTAGTTCAGCTTTCTACTAAATAGATACCAATAGAACTCTTTTCTTTACTGGTTTTTTTTTAGCTCTCTCCATTCCCAGGTATACTAGTAGATGCACATCACCTGTTGAAGGGACCGAATTTGTGTCTTAAGATGCTAAACAGTCTCTCATCCTACTGAATGAAAGAGCAGCATTGAGAAATTCTCATCTGACAGCCTCAGCCAGTAGAGAGTATAGGCTGACATTCAAGACTTTGGGTGAAAACCCAAAACAGTTTTCAAAGAAATTAGTAAATTTGGCCATGTTATAACAAACATTGTGTTTTGTTTTATCACTAGTTGTCACTATTGCAGCAGTCAGAAGGTTCCCCCCACACTTTCCCCCCATCATACGAAACTGTGCACAACAGATGCTTGATTGGATTTAAGGGTTCCATGTACTTGATACAAATCCTTTGAGGGGAGAAGTGGCCTATTTAATGCTGACTTCTGTGAGGGTATATGTTGAGTTTTCGTATGCTGGATTTTTTCCTTGCTTTTCCTGGTTACAGAAAGAGTGCAGGAGCGCCACTGAAGTTTGGGTTGAAGCTGTTTATGACCAGGGCAGAGAAGGACAAGGTGCAAAGCGCCTCCCCCCTCCAGTAGTTCAGGACCTAACTTTGCTGCCTTCTTGAGAGGGGGGGGGGAGGGCTAGATTCTGGTGTTCAGCACAGACATCTCTTCCTCTCCTGATTTCTGTGGAAACCTTGTGGGAAGGGAATCTTTGTGTGTTTGTTAGGGACACTAGCCAGAAGGGAGGGGGATAATAATTACCAATAGTGAACTAGTAAGGGGATTTACCATTGTTGTCATCCAGTTAGAAGGAAAATGCTATTTGGTACAGTCCTCATTGTGTGTACAAAAAGGCCGTGCCTTTGTCATAGTTCTGTGAAATGAGAATTGTAGCACAGCTCTATTACTGGTGTCTCCAGTGTGGTCCTAATTGTTCCAGTGTATGAAATGTCATCATGATTAGGCAATTCACACATCTCTTCTTTGTTGTTACGTGATCTTCTAATTATTAGGAGACCATTTGTGCTGTTAAAATGGTACTTCATAACATCTATGGATATATTATATTTCTCTGTACGTTTAAAGTGTTTGTAGTCATCCATGTTTTTCTTATGAAAGCAAGAGGGGGTTATGAGGCAGAGGAGAAGGCTTTCATGCTTTTGCTCCTAAGTAGTAGTCATTATCATGAATCCAGTAGGCATAAGAACATAAGAACATAAGAGAAGCCAATGTTGGATCAGGCCAATGGCCCATCCAGTCCAACACTCTGTCACACAGTGTCCAAAAATACCACTTCATCTAGGTTGTAGTTTTTTGGGGAGTACAGAGAGCTATGAAAGTTCCAGGCTTTTTAAAACCTTGGGCTAATACTGATTTGAATTGAAAATTCATACAAATAGTAGATGTCAGTAGTATGAAAACTTCCCACAGACTATGGAGATGTGTTATTATATTACCCACCCTTCCTGCAAAGAACTTGGAGAGAGAAATGGTTTGAAGAGGGATGTTAGGTATTATTAAATGCATTTGAAGCTCATTCTTCTGGAGTAAAGTAACATAGTATAGTCGGAGTAAATCACTGCAAGGTATATTCAGGTACTGCAAGGTATATTCAGACATTACAACCTTTTGAAAGGCTCCTTAGAATCATGTGGATCCACGCTGGGCTTTGCATGGAGCATCTGACTTCCTTTAGTGCTGCCGAAAAGCAGGTTGAGTAGTGGAATGGCAGGTGTCGGATGAATTGTCTTCTGGATGGGTGATGAAGCAGTCTGTAACCAGCTTGCCATACCGTATGCGCTTTGTCCTGCTTCAGTTTGAAATTACTGCTCCATGTGGGGCAATCTGTTTGTACATTGCACTAGTATCCTGCCACAAATGGCATATCAGTGTTGTATGGATGTTATAGGGGAGTGCACTGTAGCTAATAAAGTATGGAGGTTCTTCTATTTATTTAAAGTTCATAGGGGAAGTTCATAGGGGAAGTCACATTTGATGTAAGGAGAGGGATATATATGAGCCCGCTCGCAGGGAGGGTGGGGTAGAAATTAAATAAATACATAAGAAAGCTAGAAAGAGGGGTCAAGAGCTTCTGATACTTATGCCACCCTCCCTCTTTTAAGCAATTCCTCTGTCATAGCTTGTTGTATCTTTGTCACGTTGTTTCTTTTGAGTAGATTTGCTTCCCCTCTTTATTTGAATTAGGAAGATTGGGCACGTCTCTTTCAGTAATAAGGAACACACACTGTTGTGTGGTTTATTAAGACACACATGGCCAATAGAGGTGTAGCTTGGGACCTCTGCTTCTGCTGTACATACAGAAAAGAGCCTACTTGTGTAAAGTTGGTATTTGGAATTGAGCTTGTAATGATGTTTTATTCTATGCATTGTCAACTGGAAAGGAATCTGTTATAATCCCTGGTAAATATTTGGTTTGCACAGGAGAATTAGAAGATGGGGAAGAACGTGAAGGTCCGTGGCCTTTGGCTCCTGACAACCTATCTGACCGGTATGATAAAGATGATGAAGGCCCATCTGATGGTAAGTGGTTTTCTTTATCTCAGGATGCAAACATTTTGCCGATTTGTTAGCTTGATTGGACTGTACTGTTTCGGAACTGAGTGGTGAATTTTTGGTCAAGAGATAAACAACAAGGCCTCCTGAGACATAGGGACCTTGTTTTCTTGCCTTCCCAAGACCCTTTAAGGAACAGAAGAGTGCTCTCTAGTGGCAAATAAAGCACAGTGAATATCTTTAAAATGCACACCATGTTCATGTGTGCTTCTGAGTTCCAAACAGTTTTCTTAGCTTCTATTCCCTTCCCCTCACTCTGCTCTCCCCCAGTGGGCTGGACACCTAAATATACTCAGAATTTTCCTTGAAACAAAGTTTTGGTTAATTCATCAATCCCAGATTCTTGCTTTAATTTTATTCTGCTACTTAATGATCTGCTCCTTTTGTTGTGTAAATAATGAAACGGTGTAGCTGATGGATTGGGGGGGGGCATCCTCCAAGCAGAATGAGTTCATAAATTATTCATGTGTGCCCTTCTTGTACTATCTTTTTAGTTTGATTTCTAATTCAAGCCGTTTGGGGAGCAACAGTGTTGAAACAGGATTCCCCCGCCTTCTGAATTCTTTAAAATATCAGCCATACAGTGTAATTCCCCCCTCCCCCCCAGCATTATTCCAGCCTAAGCCCATTGATTAAGTGGTCTTAGATCAGAGTAATTATCAGATCATTTATAAATTGTTCTCGGAGAGCAGAATGACTGGGAATTCTATGGAAATTGTTGCATCATAGCTTGTTATAGGCTTTTTAAAAAGTTTATTTATGGTATCATGTATGTGTATATGTGTGTAGTCAGAGCAACCAATTAATTCCCAAATGTTAGACTTAAAAGTAAATGATGTTTTTTGCAATCCTATGATGATCAAACTGTGCGCTTCCATCTCTGCCTTGAGGTACCATTGTGAGATGAAAATATGCTTGCTGCAACATGCTTTTCCACATTTTATGTTATCCAGATTATTCCCTTTGGAAACATATATTGCTTTTATGAGGTATAAAATTATGTCTACTGCAGAACAGGGATAAGTCAAGTATGTGCATAAGTGATAAACCTGCTAACAACTGGTTCAGAATACAGTATCTTTACGTTCCTAGAACTCTGTAAATTGCGTAACAGTAACTTTTAAGAGTTAATTTTTGTGGAATTAGCTTTATATAATAGAAAAGGGTGAGGTCCTGTTTTTAAAACCAGCAATAAAATAACCTCTTGCTTTTGCTCCCTTTTTCTTTTTTTATATTTATTGACAAAAGAGATCCTATAAAATATAGACTAATCCCCCCCCCCCCGAAGACGATGTACGAAATAAAGACAAAAGGTGCTTTATATCCTAACAGACATGCCGCTAACATACCATTTGCTATGTTTTGGAGCTATGGCATATTGAACGCCATTACAAAGAACACATGTGAGACGTACTTTATTTAAAGGGCGGGAAGCCATTTACATTTATTGGTGAAAATGAACAATGTATTTCTCAACAGTGGAGGTGCCCAACTGTTAAGTATCCCATCAATATCAATATGTGAATAATTACCTTAACAGGTTTCCAATTCTATTACTAATTTAAGTAAATAGTTAATACCAGAAATATTATAAAAATGCACAGAAGATTATAATATGAAATGAGTAGTTTCTTCTTGTCTGTTTGGTTAAGTATCAATCTCCCGTTCTTTAATTAGTGTGAATTATGTTGGTGGATATACTTCATAAATTTTGATAGCTGCTCTATAGGTAACCATTTTAATTTTTGTGTATTGAGCAGATCACTAATGCGTCTATGTATGGGGCAATGAATCAAATGTAGCATCTCCCTTCTGATTTACCTCTTTTTAGACCACTTTTAATGTTTTTGGCATTCAGCATTTAAACATCCAGTCCTACTCTGTTTTGCTGCTGCATGTGATTGGTCTCACAAGTGGAAGTGTTTACATCTGAAATATTGCAGAGTAGGGCCGGGTATTCAGGTTGTAGTTAGAAGCGCTGGAAATATGAAATCACAGGAATATTCATGCAATTAAACATGTTGCTCATTGTGGCATTAATGGGGAATTAGGATCTATCAGCAGCCAATAGTCTTTCTTCCATTAAGAGATGGGTCTCTCATCTTCAGCCATGATCAAGTCTGCAGAATAAAACATTGCCTCTAAGAATAAAATTTTATTGTGAGTAGTTTGGCTTCTGATTATCTATTTGGCAATTTGTTAAAAAAAGACATAGGAATCATTGCAGTAACGTTCTTCTATTAACCATGGAGTGTTGTATGTATAATATGATTTTTTTTAAAAATTATCTTTTTCCTGACTATTGTCTAATAGTTATATTACTTTATATTACTCAGGAGAGTAATATACTTTATATTACTCAGTAGTGTTTAAACAATAAATATTCTAACTAAATTAGCACAGGTCACAAAAAGGCCTTTTTTCAATCTAGTATATTTGGGTTATTCTTTTTTTGTTTGTTTCTGGTTTTTTGGCTGCTTTCTTTACAATAATGAAATAGGGTTTAGATTATAAATTTTACATATGTATTGTTCATGATACATTTAATTTTTGGAGGTTCTGAAAACTTCAGCCCAACCAATTTAAGTATACACTATAAAGTCTGTTTTTCCCTTTGTTTTTTGAAAGTATTTCCCCCTCTGTTTCCCTTGGTTCAAAAGTTCACTCAGTTCCCCAATGGCCACCTAATTTTCTAGTTATTCCCTCCAGCCGTATGTATTTAGGTTTCTTTATGGTTTATTAGGTACTGTAAGAAAGTAGCATAAGTTATATCTTATAATGAAATTCAAGCACATTTCAGTGATGCTTTGAGTTGATTGCTGGCAGCAATTAAATAGGAGGAAGCGAGCACAGTGTGGGAACTCCTGAGGTCCAGGCACCTTACTGGAAGAGGCACAGAAAATGAGGGTAGAAAGAATTTTTTAAAAAAAACCTCCAAAAGGACACCTCAAAATAAAACAAGACACACAATTCTTGCCTGGCAAATTGTTCCTGGCTGGCTTTTATTTTATTGGCTTGCAGCCTGATTGATAGCAAAATCATAACTTGCTATATGCTAACAGGCAGAGTTCACTTGTAGGTTATTGTGAACTGATAAAGGGTTAGATGGAGTTTTGATTTTCGCACTGGACTTGGCTGCACCAGATTAATGGAATTTCAATGAGAGACTGGAGTAGTCGCAGCTTTGTCAGAAAAACTGATGGGGATTCTATAGTCATGCCTGCTCATTAATACCAGTTGCTTGAAAGGTGTGGTACTTCTCTATACAAAAGACTCCATATAATTGATTTTTGAATGGGATTCTCTCCCCCCACCTTTTGTTGATGGCTAAGTTTGTTGTAACATAAGTGACAGGTGTGTATACTGTACAATAGTGTTGCACATCTTTTAGTTTTTAATATGTTTGTGGCAGAGAGTAGACCTTGACCTATTGTTAATGAACACTTCATTCACTTGGAAATCAGCAAAGCAAGATGGGGCAGGGAAGGGGTTATATGCAAATTATATATGGTTAGTATTGCTACACTTCTTGTAAATAGGCAATCTTTTTTAAGTGGAAGGGGAAAAAGCTGAAAACGGGAAAACATCACATTAATAGTGTACAGTATTTTCTAAAGGGCCTGCTATTTGATCTTGATTATGAGGTTACTAGTGGGAGGCTCACTCCAGAGATCGTTCCCCTGCATACAAGCAATCCTTGGTCACTGTTAGCTGTTGATGTGCCCATCATTACATAGAGAAAAAGAAGTGGGAACTGGATAGTACATGGTTATAGTGAGCAGCTGCACTGTATCTAGCTTCTGTGCTCAGGGGGATCACTCTGGGCTGTGGCCATATCCTGCTGATTCCCATATAGACATCCTCTGTGTGAATACATGTTCAGGGGTGCTTAGTACTGGTCATGCATTATGAAAAGGCTTGTGTGAACTAACTCATACAGAGCAATCCTAAACAGAATTACACCCTTCCAAGGATACAACCCTCCTTAGGAATGCACTGTTAATGTTAGACTAAGGACAACATCCTTGGACTGGTGTTTTTAAATTTAAAAATTCTATTTACTTTTAGATTTTAACAAAGGAATTCACTGTGACTTAAATTTGTTTATCCAAATACCATGCCTTTCTTTTAAAAAAAAAAAAACACTTTATTTTTGGGGAGGAGCAAATACATTTGTTTTGTTTTCCAAAGTCATGATCTTAATGTTTGAAAAGTTGAGATGGTGTCTTGACTCATCTGAAGTCAGTTCTCTTTTGGCATACAGTATCTTTTCAGTTTGTTCATTGTTGTATCTTTACAGTTTGTTCTTCATTGTGAGTTTTATGGAATATGATCAAACGTCCGACATGCCAGTTTAAAGAAATGACCCCATATTATTTTATAATGCATTTTCAGTCATTTCACCCATATACGAGTTCTTGTATTTGCTTTAGAATTGTTCTGGTTTTTGTCTTTGTTTTCGTCTAGTGTATATTTTTTAGATAAGGTTTTTGTAGTGGCATTGAAGTATGTAAATATATCATAGAAATATTTTGAAACAATTGCAGTCATCATGAAGAGGGATAGGAAGCTCTTTGCCTCAAGTACAGGCAGTGGAAATTAATGCTGAAAATGTGCCTTTCTCAATGTCTGGCTGGTTCTGAGAATCATGGTATACAGAGTATTCCTGTAGTGCAAAATGAAATCAATGGGCCAGAAAATCAGTTATGACACACTTCTTGTGTGATCTTGATTAAAGCTTTTAGGTAATATTTAAAAATGAAAGTGTTTATTTTATGTTGTTGTATGCACTCATTCATATAAAATTTTTAAGAAGATATGGGTGGGCTGGTGGGGTAGATAGTCCCCAATACATGATTCAGCATATATTTGGGTTGCAATGGGGCACTCCTATGCATCCCAGAGGGCTTATTTACACAACATCGTTTCCGTGATAGTTACCATTGTGTTATCTCAGCATAACAACTGTATCAGTACAAACGGGAAATCCCAGTGTGTTTCAGCTGTAGTTCCTTCTGGCTACCTTGGGCTGTTCACAGTTTGCTGTACTTAAATATGTGACTTTGGATTCCTCCAAATTGTTGCTTTTTTCTCAAACACCTTTATTGATTGATTTGTTCATACTGTTTCTGCATCTAGAAAAATCACCTATTTATTGTCACTATATTTCTTGCTTACTGCAGCATTTCTTCTCTGTACCTATCACAGAGTTTTTGTGAGGTCAGTAGTTTTATTAATTGTAGACCAAAAGAATCCTGGCAGTGGTCTTTGGACACAGGTTTTCCATACTACCAAATTATTTGCTTATTTTTGTTGTCTGAGACCCACAGGTCATTGGTGTGTGTACACCCAGTGCCTACTACCTGGTCTCCTTCACTTGCCTTGCATGATCTCCAAGCTTAAGTTGTATTATAGCCCACTGCAGAATGGGTGGGACTTGGTTTGCCTTGTTGAGAAGTTTCTTAATGCTGATAGCATTTCATGAAAGCAATGGTGATTGCAGTTGTTCATCTCATTGCTTTGCAAGGAGGTAGAAAAAGAGACTGAAAAAGTCAGTTGCTCAACACCAGTTTAATTTCTAGTGTCTCAGTAAGGAATAGAAAAATTGAAAGTTGGAATGGGTAAAGGATGTGTGTGTATTTACCTTTCTAACGTCTCCCAAGTTTTTTCCATTTCAGATATATTTCTGTCAAACTTAACTCCATGTGGAATGTTTAGTTTTTCACTATGATGTGAAAGTCACCTCTGCCCTCTGGGTCATTTCAGAAATCCTTGTCATAAGTCTATTCTTTTGCATGTTTTAGACTTTTTCAGAATAATGCTATGAAGAAATATAAAAATGCAACTTCACATGGTTACTCAGATTTCAGATATCTAATGGAAGGTTTACATGGCAAGTGTCTTAAAATGCATTTATCTGTTATACAAAATTAGAAGGAGAAATTGCTTTGTCATCCATGGATGAAAATTATGTTTCATTATATTAACTCTGTCAATGAAGAAAGATCGTGTCTTCACTGATTGGAACCTTTTCACCTACCAGGTGCTTGTAGTTAAGATAAGTTTCTAAAGTAATCCAGGAAGGGCTGCAGTGAGTTGGTGATAATTGATTTACCCCATCACATCTAACTATTCCTTGTTTTCATTACTCCTTCCCTTGGGCAGTAATCACAGGATCAAGCTGCCAGTCTGTGGGCATAATTTTTTCCAGTAACGCCATCTGGCTCATTGGCAGTAGAAGTTGTGATGAGTCCGTTGCCGTTGCCACTGACTTTGTCAAATGGCTAGACTGTTGATTAGAGCTCTATTGCTACTAGCTGCTAATTTCCCCTTACTATTGATTTTAATTGGTAATTTTATGCACTTTTGTCTCATTTGCGTACATGTTGAGAATCCAGTGTTGGACACATTTTGGGAAGGATGGAATACAGTTTGCTAGTAGTTTTCTTCTTTAAACTGGGTCCAGTGCCATAATTTGCATGATGCTTCAGCAAACATTTTAGCCCTTTTTGTAATTATTGGATAAACCAAGAATTAGGGATACATTTGTACAGATGATGGGCAAACTTGATCATTTTGAGCAATATTTTGTATGTTATATACACTTCCATGGTACATGACTAGATAGTAATAATTTAGCCTCTACAGACATCTGTGGAGAAATAATGGTCCAGTGTTGTATAATGCTCAATGTGGTTAGTGCAAATCATGGTTTGTTGCCTTAACTCTGGTTAAGAGCCTTCACATACCATGGCTTTGATGAGCAGAGTAAGGGTGCTTGGAAGTCATGTACAGGAAGACATCAGCAAAACCCATTTTGTTATCTTTACAATCAGAATAGCTGAGAAACAGAGAAACTACATTAATTGTGGTTTGTGAGATCAGATGTAAAACCTAACAATAATCAATGCAAACATGGTTTACAAACCCACATCAGACCCTGTTCTTTACATCACAGTCTGTGACCAATTCTTAACCATTGTTTAGGTACTTAGATGCCTGTTAGGTTCAATACTGGACATAGTTGCATGTATCCCTGATTTTTTGCTGGTTTGTTCAAATTTAAGAAGGCTATTCAAAAATATCTCAGTAGTGTCTTAGCATCTTTTAAATTTTTTTACCTGAGATATGGTAAATATTTTAACCATCTCTTTTCTTGTGGAGATCTCTCCCCCTCCCCCACCCCCACAAAAAAGTTGTGAGACTGAGGAATTTCACACATTCATGCAAACTTTGAAAAAATTTATTTGGCTGTTGGAGCCAGATGTGTTTTTCAGCCTTCAGGACTGCATTTTCTAATTATTGCTACAACAAAACCTAATCCTAAATTCTTTATGGTTTCTCATACTTTTATTAAAGCTATTACAATATTGTTGTATTATATAGAGTAGTAACTATGTTTGTCACCACAATGAAAAGCTAATGTCTAACCCTAACCTTACTTTCCCCCAGTTTCTCATAGCTTCGTTATTGCTTTAAAAAGCTCTGCTTAATTGAGCCAGCCTAGAAAGCAAATGATTAAGAAATGAATTCATCTATCAGCACTGAATGGTATAAAATTAACGTATAAGCCAGCAGTGATAAGAACTTCATGCTCATGTGTCTTTTATGTCATACAATAAAACATCTTATGATGTCAAATGATAAGTTTTTACTTCTAGCGATCACTGGAAGACACTACAATAAAATCACTGTTGGAAATGCTAGGTGGCACAATAAAATTTCTAGGTGCCATGGCAACCTGGCGCCTGTGAATTGTTGAACCTCCCCATTAATGTTGCATATGTCTTTGAGTTTGAATGTATTAGCCGTAAGTGTGAAGATCTTCCTAGGCTGCGGTCACATGGAGCATTTGCTGCGCTGACAATACGGATGGTAGGCGGATTTTCCAGGCGCGATCACACTGCAACATCTGGGAAGCGTAGAGCTCCCGTGGCTAACCCGAGGCTTCCCGCCAAAGATGCGGAGTAAAAAACTAGTACCGCCGAGGTACTAGTTTCCGGAAATCGCGTTTCCGGTGGACTTACGTGGGATCTGGCACCCGCCGCTGTTCGTCGCACACAAGGGGTTTTTTGTCTCCCAAGTCTCCGCAAGTTGCGCAACAGCGCCCAACAGCGCATGCGCACAAAGAGCGATTGCTAGTGCGATTGCACCGCGCGGCTTCTGTCCTGCGCTGCAGGATACCCGTCTGGTCGGCATCTCCCCCCTAACCACGGGACCTTGACTGGGATGTATGCTCGGACGGCTGCGCGTTAGTTTCCGCTGGGGCAATTAGCCACGCCTCCCCCCGCGATATCCGGCCCGTGTGACCAGGGCCCTAGATGCATTTCCAGTTTCCGTGTAGGGCCTGCTCACCCCTGAAGAAGTTGGCTTTGATGTAGACTTTCTACTCCTGAAGAACTGAGTGGCTCCCCAAGAATTCAAGGCTTGGCTATCTGTGCTTTTTAGGGTATATGATTTCTTTAGTAGATAAATCAAAACAATTTTCAGCCAGGAGGCTATGAAATATTACTGTCTTCATTCAGATTTTTAACCACAGTTTCCTTCTTTTTACTATACTAATGCAGATTATGATACTGGGGGAAGTCCCATTGAAGGCTTGATTGGTTAAAGCACCCAGTGAAAAGGTTTCTTTCATTTAGGCAGCTGGGATGTAAGCAAGAACATGTAGTTAGCTGGGTTTTACTATTGCATGGGTTCTTTGCCATAGTTATGTAGGTGGCAAAGGTATTACTATACCTGCAACCCTACACTGGATCTTAATTGTCTTTAGCTGCTGCTTGAAAATCCTATTTGAAAATTATACCCTTCTGTGAAAGAAGAAATTTGTCTTTTCCTTGCGGCTTGCCAAAGTTAAATGGACCTCAACTGTAAGTGAATGTATGACACATTAAGTAGTACAGTTGCACAATTTATTATGAAGAAGGAATCTGTTGAAAACCTGTAACACATCCCTATCTGTATTTATCCTGCTAATTGTAGTTCAGCCTAAAGTGAATTATGTTGCTAGGTTCCGAAGAGTCCCATGGGCACTTGAGAGAACCTAAGCACTGTGTGTGAATGTGTGTGTGGTTTGTGGTGCAGCCATTAGAGGATCTGATTGGGATCTGAGAGACCCATTCTGTGGTGGAAGCCTGCTGGATGACCTTGAGCCAGTCGTATATTCTCAGCCTAACCTACCTCACAGGACTGTTGTGAAGATAAAATGAGAAGGGAAGAATGTTGTAAGCCAGTTTTGAGTTGCCACTGGGGAGCAAAGTGGGATATAAATGAAGTAGATAAATAAAAATACCTCTCTGAACAGTTGCCTAATCTGTAGAAGTGGATGTTCATGGGAGGGGCAGGGAGAGAAAATGGTTTGTGCTTACCCAGAATGTTACATTCAGCTTTCCAGATCTTTGCCCACAAGTTCAATTTGTGTGTTTTAGAGTTCAGGCTGTTTGGCAAAAATGTGTCTCTGCGGAAGGTTTATAATAAGTAAGTCATGATTTAGTTTTACATCTTTCTAAAATTGCATGGTATCTTTTCAGC
The DNA here is from genome assembly GCF_001447785.1 of Gekko japonicus. Classification (NCBI taxonomy): domain Eukaryota; kingdom Metazoa; phylum Chordata; class Lepidosauria; order Squamata; family Gekkonidae; genus Gekko; species Gekko japonicus. The sequence continues at coordinate 991,043 of NW_015170898.1, read as the reverse complement.
TGTAACTAAAATGTACAGCTTTAAATGTTTTCCTCTAATCAGTTGTATAGGATGCTGCCAAGTCAGTAAGATTTATGCCATTGGACAGCCCCCCCCCCCAAATTTGCAGAACTGTTTGTTTTGTTCAGATATGGAGATCGGGATTCTAAAGCATTTTTCTTCAGAATCATAGGGAGCTCGGTGACCTTTTGTGGCAAATTATGTAGAAAGAAAATATTTATATTCATTTAAAATAACCTCGTCGAAGAAATAGTCTCATTACCCAGTTTGATCAATTTCTCGTAGCCTGAGCTGCAGCATGCGGCTGTTGCCATTGGGTGATGGAATAGGCTGAGAAATAGCTAATGGTGATGGTGCTCATCAGGACAGGGTTCAGCCAGCGGTCAGCAACAAATAATTCAAGACTGTTTCTAAGTTTGTGGCTGGTGGAATTTGCTTTTCGCCCCAAGCCAGCAGCAGTGCTGAGCTTGGGCTATTTGATTACAAGAGAAGGCATATTTGCCTCTTAGCAACTGCACATTTGCACAGCCGATAGGGCTTATACTGCCTGCAAAGGGTCCTTCCCCCCTTTGTGCGGGTTGAAGAATGCTTTATTGTCGAGTGACATGCAAAAGACGCCTTAGCAGTTCCGTAAGGGTCTGCAGCCCGATTTTGTATTTGTCCATTGTAGACTTCTAGTGGTTGCATTGTTGCTGTAAAAATGCATGAGAGAAAGATGTTTCCAGTCTGAGTATTTGATTCAGTACATTTGCTGTGTAACACAAGTTAGTATTTTGAATTTATTGATAAAAATCTGTCTCCTCTTTGCACCTTTTGAATTATCTATTCTGAGATTAACCTTCTTGGTTCAGGAAACGATTCTTGTACTCATGTGTTTCCATGTGGTGATTTATAAAGCAACAGTTCACTTCTCTCCAGCCGCAGTAATATTGCATTAATGCTTTGGCTATTATGGTAATATGCAAGGAATTTACAATACTTTTCATTTCCTGTGGAAATGGAGCCTGTGGGAGAAAACATGTCAAGAAACGAAAGTATTTATAACCCTGATAGTTAAGGCACAAGTGAATGAAGACAGTTTGGGAAAGATGCTTTGAGTTTTATGACTTCAAGAGGCCACATCAGGGAAGTCTCACGCTGGTTTTTATGGTTTTATGGTCTTTCTTTGCTCCTGGGCTGCGATGGGACTTTGGGTGTATTCGCACTCACATTTTAGCAAAGCATTTTTTTTTAACCAATGTACTATTTCTTAATTATATTAGAGTAGCTTATAATAAGTATGGGAATGGTTTGTAGTCATATAGCTTGATATTTAAAATAGAATTTTCAAGGTCTTGGGTGTATTGATCTAGAAACTCTTGCTTCACATTAAATCTTTAATATCAGGATCTCACATCTATGTATATTTTTTCCCCTTTGGCAAACATTTTAAAAAAGTCTTAAATTATAGTCTCGTTTGGTTGATTTTAAGATTATTATGTACAGTAACCTTCTGCACAACTATTCAAGAAGGCTATTGTCATTTTACAATTGGAATCTTTTTCCAGACATGTAATATATGCATAAAGTGCTGCCTATTTATTTCAATGAGGGGAAAGTAGAAATGATGGTAAGCGTATATTCAGTAGTCTTTGGTGCTGAAGTGATGTACTTCGTTTTTTCAAAACCCCTTATTGTATTTCTGAGTGCATTAAAAAAATCTTTTTGTATGGGGACAAAACAGTTCAGCCATGCCAATTACAAAAAACTAGTACTGGAGAAAATAAGGGAACTGTTATGTTAAATTTGGACTATTCATGTCATGCACAGTAAAACTCAGATTTAAAAAAACGTTGCAGTATTTAAAATTTATTTTGCAAATTTGGAGATATTTATATTCTTTATATTTGGTTATATTATTAAGGCTGTATGTATAAAATAAGAATGTTGTATTCTAAAATATTTTAAATATTTGTTGGTAAGGGTTTTTTTTTTGTCAAGCTCTCTTTACAAGGAATTTAGCATAATTCAGAGCAAGTTCTTGTGTGGTAGGAAGCTCTTCTTTCTACTGCTGATTGGCAAAAAATAACCTTTGAGTTATTCCCACACATGCCCCTGGGCACCAATTAACTTTCATTTTCATGGAATGGTTGTACATTTTCAATCCTAAATCTATTAGTAAGTAATTTCTTAGTTCAGAGCCTTTTCAGGCAACTGAAGCATTTTAAAATACTGGTATTTTGTATTAACATAAGATATATGATCTCCTATCTGGGGTGGCTCTCATTGCATTAGTGCCAGGTACAACTGCACCTTGGGTAGAATGAACAAATCTGTCCCAGTTGAAGAACATTTTAAGGAACAGCGTATCTAACATGAAGTGAAAAAGGATCTTCTTTAGATAAGTAGATGTATTTATCCAGCTTGGCAAGCTAGTTATGACATTAGCGTTAAATCCCCAGTCTTGTTAATCAGTTTTTTGTTTTCATGAAATTATCACTAAATTTAACTCCTCTCTGGTGTTTTGAATGCACCCTAAATCCTGTATTACATCTGCACACTTCCTTTCCACCTTTGAAGAAGCTCTTGCATTGTGTGATGGTTGTGTAAATGTCTCATTTTGACTTTTTATTTGCATAACTGTCCTAGAATCCAGTCCACAGTCCTCTAGTTTACCCATCAGAACATCATGGGGAAGCCTGTCAAAAGCTTTACTGAAATCCAGGTAACCAACATCAACAACATTCCCACGATCCAGTAAGCTTGTCATTCGATCAAAGAAGGAAATGAGGTTGGTCTGGTAGAGCCTGTTGTGGACAAATCTATGCTGACTTCTCCGGATCACCAAGTTGTCCTTTAGATGCTCACAGATTGATCCCTCTAAAATCTTCTCCAGTATCTTCTCTGGGACAGAGGTCAGACTGACTGGCCTGCAGTTTCCTGGGTCATCCCTCCTCCCTTTTTAAAAAATTAGGATAACATCTGCCCTCCTTCAGTCTTGTGGTACATCTCTCATCCTCCAAGAGGTCTGGAAGATGATGGATAAAGGCTCTGAAGCTCTCTAGAAAGTTCTTTGAGCACTCTTGGGGTGCACACCATCTGGCCTGGGGGATTTGTACTCATTCATTGCACCCAGGTGCTTCTCACTTACCTCTCTGTCCATGTCAGCCAGCAGCCCGGATACTGTGCCTTGCCTACTACCATCTCTAGATAAGCCTGTTCTCTTCTTCAGGATATAAACGGAGGCAAAACAGGCATTAAGCCTTTCTGCTTTCTCTCTGTCCTCTGTCAAGAGTGGGCCCATCACCTCTTTTATCTTGCTGTTGGTCCTCACGTATCTGAAGAAGATCTTGTTGTAGCAAGCCTCCTCAGCCAGGTTTAGCTCAGTGTGAGCTTTGGCCTCTCTGATTGCTGACCCACTGTGCCTAGCAACCTGCAGATACTCTTCTTTAGAGGTATGTCCTTGCCTCCATTTCTTGAACATTTCCTTTTTCTCCCTTAGCACATCATGGAGTTCTCTGTTCATATACATAGGCTTCTTGGATTCCCTGCCATGTTTCCTTCTTGTTGAAATAATGATGGCTTGAGCTTGCAAGAGTTCTTGTTTTAGGAGAGCTTGCCCTTCACTTGCTCCTTTCCCTTCTAGCAGTCTTGCCCGTGGAATTATTCTCATCATGCCTCTGATACCATGAAAATAGTGCTGTTGGTGTATCTTCTTCCTGTGTTCCAAGCTGCCACCTAAAGTATGATGTCACTTAGGGAAGCTACTGGGCCAGAGGGGAGATTTGGTGTGCTGCTTTTCTGTGTTGGAATGGGTTGAAGATTAATGAGGGAAGGAGCAGGGAAACGTAAAAGATACTCTAAGTAGTTAAATGGCTGCTTGAGACTGGAAGGTATGTGCTTGTTGGGATATAGCAGGTGACTTGTTCAGTAGAAAAATGGAAGGCCAGCTTGGAATATGAACATCAACCCTGCCTCTGGATTTGATTGCACTACCAGACTGTTCCTGCTTGATGAGAATAGGACTGAGTGAAGTAAGAGCAAAACCCGCTAGAAGTAAAGAAGGGAAGCTGGGGCTTGAACATGATTGGCTATTAAAAAGTCAGTATCTTGAAAGACGAGTACGTTTCTCAATATATTATATATTTAGATATTTACACTCTGCTGTTTTCCCAAATTGGACCCAAAGCTGTTCATGTCATCACCGTCCTTCTCCACTCCTCTATTTTATCCTTATAACAACCCCATGAAATAAGTTAGGCTGAGAGACAGTGTCTGACCCAAGGTCATTCAGTGAGTTTCTGTGGCAGAGTGGGGATTTGAATCTGGGTCTCCCAAATCCTAGTCTAACAGTCTAACCACTCAATCATACTTGTGAAGATATCATTTAATAATAATGTTCCCAAAGTATCTGTGTGATGGAGTATGTATATCCATCTCCTACTCCTGAATAAAGTTTGGTTCCAGTGGCACCTCTAAGACCAACAAAGTTGCATGCACATGAAAGCTTATATCTTGAATAAAATAAAGTTAGAGTCCAATGGCACTTTTAAGACCAACAAAGTTTTACTCAAGGTGTGAGCTTTCGTGTGCACGCACAGTTTGTCAGACATGTGCGTGCACACAAAAGCTCACACCTTGAATAAAACTTTGTTGCTCTTAAAGGTGCCACTGGACTCTAACTTTATTCTATTGCTTCAGACCAACACAGCTACCCACCTTGATCTGCCTTGAATAAAACTTTGTCTTAAAGGTACCACTGGACTCAAATTTTGTTGTGCTGCTTGAGACCAACACAGCAGCCCACCTGAATCTACTCCCGAATAGTTTTACTAGTGCAGACACAGGAAACATTTTGTTGGAAAGCTGGGTGAGACAAGGAGACAGTATGCTCTTTTTTGGGAAATCCACGAGCTTTCATTTGGAAGGACCCTCCCACTTTGGGGAAAAGCAATAAAAATCAAGCAATGCAGACTTGAGGACCATTGAGAAAGAGCAGCCAGTAGACCAGCCAGCACTCTTTGCATGTTTGAAAGTATCCATTTTCCAGATGGAAGCTGAGCAGCATTTTGCTGGTGTTACAAAGTATGGTAAATTAGTATTTTAGATTTCAGCGTTCTTAGTTTGATGCTGAATTTGCCTTTAAGAAGTTTGCTGAAGCATTATAGTATGTCTGTTGAAATGCATCCTGCCAAATGCTACTTAACTGGGACAGGTTACAACTGCTTGTGCATGAATACTTGGTAGACCCACTTCCAAATCTGTCAGATAGGCGGGCTGGATAATCCATTGTTTCTCTTTGTAATGCTCTTACGGTTCGTTTTGTAATTTGCTATAACTTGACAGGAATGGCTCTTCTGACTTGTTTTGTTGATTTCTATTAAACTCATCTGGGTTTTGATTGGTACTTTCTCACAAGGAAATGCTAAAATGTTAGAAAAATATTGCTAAAGGAAAACATAATGTTGTTGTTGTTCAGTCGCACAGTTGAGTCCGACTCTTTGTGACCCCATGGACCACATCATGCCAGGCCCTCCTGTCTTCTGTCATGCTCCAGAGTTTGCTTAATTTCATGTTTGTTGTATCGATAACACTAACCATCTCAGTGTAAGAAGCGAATTTGCTTCTTACACTATGAACCTTATGGTCTGTTGAAATTGCTGAAATCAGGTTCTACTTACACAGCCAGCAAATTGAAGAAGTTGAAGGAAACGCATCTTCCAAGTATCTAGAATTGACGTCTTTGCAAAGGCTGTTTGGAAAATGTTATGACTATGTGAACTCCTCCTATCAAGTTACACTGACTAGATGGACTTTATGTCTTATCTTAAAAGGAAAAAATATTGTATCTTATGCCTTATTATAGTTATGGTATACATTAATGTTGTTGTTGTGACATCACCAACTTTATAATTGTTTAATATATTGTTTTGGCAATCTTTGATGGTGTTTTCTACTAGTGGAATTTGTATATTTGGGACTCTCTACGTTTGCCATCACTTTCCTCCCAAGGAGCAGGTGTCTTTTAATTTCATGGCTGCAGTCACCATCTTGGATCCCAGGAACATGAAGTCTGTCACTGCTTCCATAACATCCCCTTCTATTTGCCAAGGAGTGATGGGTCCACATGCCATGATCTT
>NW_015170898.1:954099-983112 GCF_001447785.1 Gekko japonicus | reverse complement strand
TGCACTTAAGAGGCGTCCCTCTTTGCACTCCGTTTTTCCCATGGGGGGGGGGAATCCGTTTTTTAAAATAGTCCATTTGCTTTGAACTCACGTTCATTGTTGGCCATATCTCTGACCTCGCTCATATCATTTGTTATTCCGCTCGATCTCCCATGCTTGTCCTGGTCGAATTAGCTTGTGCCCAGAGGCCACACAACAGCAGGACCATCAGGGCGGAGGGAAGCCTCGATTCGCCGGCATCGAGCCGTCGAAGAGGCTAACCCTCAAAAGCCCTCTGGCCTGGAGCCTATCACAAAGGCTCCGTGGGGGTGCCACTTGAGGTAGCACCCCTCCATGCCGCTGGTGTGCTAATCGCCTCCCCGAGGTGCGGGTCCATCGCCAATCCACAAACCGGAAGTCGTCCGCACACTCTTGTTTACTATAAAGGCCACACCATTTGTTCTACAGGATTCGTGGCCACAGTAGTAGATATAATGGTCTTTTGAGTTAAATTCACCCATTCGCATCCACTTTCGTTCACTGATTCCCAAGATGTCAATATTCAATCTTGCCATCTCATTTTTGACCACGTCACGCTTACCTTGATTCATAGATCTTACATTCCAGGTTCCTATGCAGTATTGTGCTTTGCAGCATTGGATTCTCCTTTCACCAGCTGCTTCACTCCTTCTGAAGTTTCTTGTACTTGCCCTCTGCTCTTCCCCAGTAGCATATTGGACACCTTCCAACCTGAGGGGCTCACCTTCTGGCGTCATATCTTGTAGCCTTTTGTTACTTTTCTTGGCAAAGATACTGGAGTGGGTTGCCATTTCCTTCTCCAGGGGATCACATATTGTCTGAGTGCTCTGCTGTGGCCTGTCCGTCCTGGGTGGCCCTCCACGGCATAGCCCACAGCCTCATCGAACCATGCAAGCCCTCTCGCCATGTCAAGGCAGTAATCCATGAGATGAGAAAGCATAATAGATGTCTGTAAAATGATGAGTAATATGGAGTGAATGAATAAAAAAGGCCTCTCTCATAACACTAGACTCTTGGGTTACAGTAATCCAAGTCTATGCCCCAACCACTGACACAGAAGAAACTGAAGTGGACCAGTTCTATGAAGACCTACAACACCTCATAGAGCTAACATCAAAAGTGGAAGTTTCCAGTTACCTAAAGATAGTATACTTTACCTTTATACAGAGCACATACGTCCGGAAGTAGAACACTACATTTTATCAACCTACTGTATACTCCAGGGATAAAGTTCTTCTTGGCTGTCCTTAAACATACGTATGACAGAAAGGTTTATTCAAGGTATGAGCTTTTTTGTGCATTTGTTGTTCTTCAAGGTGCCACTGGACTCAAAATTTGTTCTACAGCTTCAGACAAACACCTCTGCCCACCTGAATCTATACGTATGACATATCAGTCCAGGATTGAGATAGCAGAGTTTGAAATCACAGTAGCCTCCCTCCCACACAACTCCCCTCCATCCTGTGTTTATCAATGCTTGAATGTATTACAGTACTGGACTATGTTGTTGTTGTTGTTCAGTTGAGTCCGACTCTTCGCGACCCCATGGACCAGATCCTGCCAGGCCTTCCTGTCTTCCGCTGTCCTCTGACGTTTGCTCAATTTCATGTTCATTGCATCTATGACACTGTCTAACCATCTCATCCTTTGCCATCCCCGTCTTCTTTGACCTTCACTGGACTATAGCCATTGTAATTTCATTCCTCCCATGGGAAAATAAAGGTCTCTAACAGTGCCATGACAGAGCAACAGAAGGTATGTCAAAACGACTCCACTATATGCAGGGCTGTGGGCTGTAAACTGGCTTTCAGTGTGTTTCCACAGTTCTGGCATAAAAGGGACACTTTTCTTTGATTGCATAATCGTATGAACAAGTTCAAATAGCAACCCCCCATTGCTTTAATTTAAAAACCACTTAAAGGGTTCACTGCTTACAAAAACAAAAACTAGTAACAAGGTTAATGATCTTGTAGAGAGCATCCTAGGCATGTGTAATTCAATGATATTCTTATAATTGCCTTAATGGAACAAGCCAGGTCCCATCTAGTCCAGCCCACTGTCTTCAACAAGGGCAAGTCAGAAGCTTCTGGGAGCTCACAAGCAAGGTATGAAATGATGGCTATCTTTTTCATGCTCTACTTGTGGGCTATCTACATCATCTGGTATCAATGGCTCCACTGAAGGTTCCATTGAGCTATACTAGCTAATAGCTAGCTGCAAGCCCTCTTCTCTATGCATGTTTTTTTTAAGTCCCACCTAAGTCAGTAACTACCACCATTACTTGTAATAATGAATGTCAGAAGACATCTGGTCAATCCTAAAACTTCCACTTTTGATGGTACAGAACTGTTCTGTATAAGTGATCCAAATCAAGCAAATTATGCATTTTTAGGGGGTTTCCCTAGTAAGTCCAGCTTTCTTTAAGATTTCCCAAGGCCTTGCATATAAATTGAATACGTTCTTCAGTTTGCACGAGAGTTTTTGTAGCTTCTTGTACCTGCAGCAACATGGGAACTGCCTGAGAAGCTTCAGATTAGAGGACCTGGATCAGTGCTAGCTAGATGCTTTGTCCTTTCCACTCACATTGCTTTGGATTCATGCTAACCATAACCATGCTACATAATGTTTAAAAATCAGCCATGTCATGGTTGCAATTGACTGAGCTCTATTTTTCACCATAATATACATATCATATGCTACATTATATTTATACTGTGTTTTAATCAATTATCTTGACCTTGTGAACAAATTTATTTTTAATTTCCTTTCCTTGTCACAAAACAAAAACAAACCAACTATAAATGGTCATCCAGGCACACAGAGGACAGAATGGCATTGTGATCATGCATTGAAAATGGAAGTGATTTCAGAATAAGCCATATAGGAGAACAGAGACATCATATGGTGACACTACACATGATAGTTGGGTTCTCCCCTCCCTGGTAAGGTCAGCACTTAATCCTCCCTTTAAACAAAATCCTTCCTAGCCAGCAGATGACTCGGCTGTTCATGTTGGCTTCTGGATCCCAGCCACTCATTCAGAGTTCTGTGCGATCTCTGATGAGCATATGGAGCTACTACCAGTGTGGTTTCCCAGTAACTTCATGGATGGGTCAGCTCTGTGCAGAAAGGAACTGAATCTTTAAGAGCAGCTGAACTCTGTGTGCATTTTGGAAGTTTCCTGCATTCAGGAAAAGTGGCTGGAGCATAGCAGCTTTGGTTTGAAACCCAGGAGTAATACATAGGTAACTAGTTTGTTACTACTTGGAGCAAGGAAGACCTGTTAAGGTTCCAGATTTGGTTTGTGCATAGTAAACACTCCTCCCTTCCCCACTGTGATGACCCATATATAAGAATTTCTGGGCATCGTAAGAGCTGACAAAACAGATGTGTGTTGAAGGAGCATAAAATTGCCAGTGTCGTATGGTAAATGGCCGGCACAGGCTAGACTGTCTCCTTTTCTAGGAATTCAGAGCTAATTTACATATTGATAGGGTAGGGACAGGAAATTTACTGTTGATGCCATCAGTAATAGAAGTGATTTGGGCGCACTCTAGAGGCAGGAGTAAAGACTGAGCCAACTTGATCCCATTATTACTCCGGTGGCATAATTGCCATTAGGATGAAACTGATTCCTTTCATTGGGGCGGGGGGGGAGAAGTGGGGGAAACTTCTTAAAAATCTGCAACACATTTTTCTTACAAAATTATTCTTTCATTTTGTTGATTAATGTCTAAATGTAAGAATTTGATGGAAGCATTTCACTATTAAATTCTGAAATATGAGAAATCCTAGCAAACACTTCCAGATTGCCTTCTGTCTGTCTGCCTTGCAAAAGACTCTTAGTTAAATGGACCATCCTTAAATGATGTCATTAGCTCAGATTGAAAAGACAGTGCCTGCAGGGAAATAATTTAATTGTCTTAAAACACTCCTACTTTTTGTATGCAGATCTCAAAGCACTTCTTCCTTTTTAGCCAATAAATTATCTAAATTTTTCTTCTTCTTCCAATTTTCTGTCAAATTGCTGAAAAGTCATTTCAACTTCTATTGAAGTTAAGAATTGTAAGAGATTCTCTGCTTAACTATAAAGCTGTTAACATAAAGCTTCCATGTTCTCCTTCTACTGGCTGTTTTAGAGAGATGCTGCGAACTTCAAGATTTGTGGGAAGTATTTGTACTGGAGATGCCACTACCCTTAAGATTCTGTGGTGGGATTTCTGATTAGAAGGTGTGTCCACAGGTTTCATCTCTTGCCCCACATGACCTGGGGCCCACTTTTTCTCTTCTGGCTTCCATATGTCCATTTTTCACATCTTTTGTGCCCTTTTTTATGTTTATGTATGGCAGGGATCCCCAAAATTTCTGATCCTGAGGGCATCTTTAGAATTCTGTCACAGTATGGTGGGCATGATCACAAAATGACTGCCACAGGAGGCAGAGCGAGCTACAAGAGGGATGCTGCAGCTAACCACTGTGAAAGTCCTTGTGCTGTGATAGTAGCTGTCAAAGCAGTGTCTTTTAAAAGCTCTGTACAGCCAATCAGAAGCCTTGCTGGGCAAAAGCCCCACCCACTTTCTAAAAACATTCCCTGGGTGCCCAGAGGCACCACATTAGGGACTCCTGACATAGAGAAGTCTGGTGTACCACCCTCTTGCACGATTTGGGTAACATCAGGTACATGGGAATAAATGATCATGCCAGGGGCTTACAGAGAAGGTTCCCAGTGAGCCTTTGCCTGAGAGGGCTGCTGGCTGTGTTTGGGGATGGGAGATTCTCCATTCCTGACTGGCGGCTGCTACAGGAAGAGACTGCCCATTAAAGAGCTACTTCAGTAGCCAGTCAACAGTCTCAGGATGGCCCACTGTGAGGCAGGAGTGGGGCAGAGCTGCTGCAGCAACTGGAGCAGCTTCCGGTTCTTGTGAGAGTTGAGGAGCAGTGTGAGGGCACTGCGTGGAGTGTGAGCAACATGCCATGCAATCTTGGAATGGCTGAAGAAGGGACTGATGGGGATGCCTCTAGCTTACCACTGCTTAGGGGGAGAGCAGGGAGAAGGAGGTGCAGAGGATGGTGTTCATTACTTCCCTTTCTTCTTCATCTGTGACCATTTAGACTGGGGCCAAAGGGAATGGAGTCCAGCAGAGGGAGGCAGAAGGCCCCCCAGGTATCCAAGAACAAGCTGAACCAAGTGATCCACTATCAATCAATCAGAACCTTTATTGGCATATCAAGTGATCCACTATCAGGGTGGCTGAGGCCAGAGCCAAGCATGCCCTCTGTCATTGCCAGGACTCCTTGGTTCAGCCTGCTCCAACCTGGACTCTGTAGCTCTCCCCATACCAGCACTGCCAGTCCAAGAAATAAAGGCAGTCAACTGAGAATGAGTACTTGACTAGGTAGATCCTAAAGCTTTTTGGTGTAAATTATATAAAGTGGTTTAACATGATAAAAATGGTTATAATGCACTAGAGAATACTTGGGAATCTTGTAACTTTTTATTCATATGCATCCCCAAGTACTGTTTTAGCTGATGATATATTTCTTCTTTTTTTTGCCTTAGTTTCGATTTCCTTAAATCTGACTAATTTAGTTAGACTTATTTAATTTGGATGATTTAATTTTTGATATGAGCTATGATGGGATTACTTTGGTCATAAAAAATTCCCGTGTTGAAAAGTGTAGTACAGGCTCCATTGACAGCTCTCTTAAATTTCTGAGTGTGTGTATGCCTCATCTTAACTGAATCCAAATGATCACCAATCTATGTTGGCAAAGCTGCCACCATTTTTAGTACCTCATGTTTTGTGGTTTAATTTGTATGCCACTTTTTAAGTTAAGCAGCTTCATGGAGTAGAAGGAACTGCATATGCGTAAAATCAATTGTAACAATTTCATTATAACACCACAAATAAAAACACAAATTTGGCATCTGTTTGCTCAGGATAGCACTGTACTTCTAGCAAATTTAAAAAAAATCCAGGAAGACACTTCTCAATAGTGCTCACTACAGATTGCTTTAAGCTTTACTTGTATACTTGTTCAGATGCCTTTTTCCTATGGCAGAGAATGTTATGGTGTACAGCCACAGGATACAGTGATGATCACAGGAATAAAGAGCTTTAAAAGGGGATTAGATTAGTGGAGGATAGGTCTGTCAGTGGCTACTAGCCATGTGAATGAGGGGAACCTCCATGTTTAGGTGCACTAAATCTCTGAATCCCAGAGCCAGAAGGCAAGATCAGTGGACGGCTTCAGCCTCTACACCCTGTTGTTGCCCCCCCAGAGGAACTGGTGGGCCGCTATGCAAGATGGGATGCTGGACTAGATGGTCTATTGGTCTAATGCAGCAGGGCTCTTATGTTCTTATACAAGCATTTAAAATTAAATAAAAAGTCGTATGCGACACAGTACTGTCAGTAGCCCCCTGGTTACTTGCAAGTAAAGACACTAGTTCATTTTCCTGGTTTGTTACAGTCTAAGCCATGTACCATATATCTGTGTTTTAGAGCATGTTTCTCTTAAGAAAAGTGAATTTTGGCTTTTTGTTCTATTAAGATATTTGTACCCCACTTTTCTTCCCAGTAAGGATTCAGAGGTGACTTACAACATTGTTCTTCCTCCCTCCCTCCCTTTTATCCTCACAACAGTCTTGTGAGGTGTTTAGGCTGAGACAATGATTGGCCCAAGGTCACCCATGAAACGTGCATGGCAGATGAAGGATTTGAACCTGGGTCTTCCAGATCCACTGGAGTCTTGCTCCGTAGATTAACGTTTGATGCTGAATGACAGGGCTGGGAAATTACTTTTCCTTGATTATTCTTGATAGTGCATGTGCATTCTTTTTAACTTTATGAATCATAATAATGATTCTTGGGTTTATATTTTCTGGATATGTACTTTTATATCAGGCAGGGTCTTGAGCTGAGGTGGGTAAGTAACTGTGGTTCCCTTTGGGGTTGAAGTTTCCTGCAAATGGTGTTGAATTGATGGCTGCAGTAAGAGTGACCTGTATATCTTCTGTCTTGTGCCATTAGTCTTCTCATGGTTTTGTTAAGCAGGTGGGCTAGGTGGACTCTGAGCTCTCTGCGAGCAGTGCCTTGTGTATGTGGCCTTTTGGGTTTCCTAAGGATCTGTAGGTTCTAATTTGTTCAAAGCCAAACAGACTTGTATGGTACAACCTTACTCAAAGCAAGTTATCCTGCTACAAATAAAAGCTGTTGCCTTCTAAGGTTGGGGAAATGTCAAAATTCCCTTTGTATTCACATAATCAATATTTGACTTGAGCGTGTATGTTTCCTTGATATACTGCTTTACTTCCTTTGTGCCCAAATTTGTGCAGTACTCAGAACAACTGCCCACACAAATAGACAACAGGAAGGAGGGAAGGGAAGGAGGAAGGAAAACAAGGAAATTCAGATAACCTGCATAAGAGTTTTACAATGACCAGATGGAATGGTTGCCACTAGAGATGGTTCTGGTGTTGTTCAGTCGCACACTCCAGTCCGACTTTTCGCAACCCCATGGACCACATCATGCCAGGCCCTCCTGTCTTCCGTCGTGCTCCGGAGTTTGCTTAATTTCATGTTTGTTGCCTCGATAACACTGTCTAACCATCTCATTCTTTGCCGTCCCCTTCTTCTGTTACCTCCAATCTTTCCCAGCATCAGGGCCTTCTCCAGTGAGTGCTCCCTTCTCATTTGGTGGCCAAAGTATTTGAGCTTCAGCGTCAGTATCTGGCCTTCCAGGGAACAGTCAGGGTTGATTTCTTTTAGGATTGACCGATTTGATCCTTTTCAGTCCAGGGGACTCTCAAGAGTCTTCTCCAGCACCATAATTCAAAAGAATCTATTATTCGGTGCTCGGCCTTCCTTATAGTCCAACTCTCGCAGCCATACAGTACTACCGGGAATACCATACGGACTTTTGTTGGCAGGGTGATGTCTCTACTTTTTATTATGCTGTCAAGGTTTGCCATTGCTTTTCGCCCAAGGAGAATCTTTTAATTTCATGACTGCTGTCACAGTCTGCGGTGATCTTGGATCCCAGGAACGTGAAGTCTGTCACTTCTTCCACAACTTCTCCTTCTATTTGCCAAGAAGTGATGGGGTTCTGGTAGGAGGAAGCAATTTGAAGGACTGTTGGGACTTGCCATTGTGGTTGGATTCTGACACATCTGTCTAGTAGCATGTCTAATTGCAAACGCAGGTGTGTTGGAAGTGATGTGGCAGCACCAAATACACCAAGCCCTGGCAGGCCAGCTCAGAAACTTCGTAAGGACTAGCTAGGGAGCCGGAGAGGGGGGAAACTAGCCCCAAAGAAACCAGCCCCAAAGAACAGAGGCATCTGAATCGCACTGGTGCAGTGGAAAAGGCAACCAAGTAGACTGTCTCAGCACTGTCAGAAAGGAAGCTGACAGAACATGGCTCTTGCCACTCAAAGTGCCCCTGTGCAAAGCAGTACCTTGCAAGCAAGAGAGGGGTATGCACATTAGTTCCTTTACCTAAAACCCTACAGGAAGCTGCTAATCAGGCCTGTGATGAGTCAAGTGCACAGGTTTCTGTGAGTATGATGACAGTAGGACAGACAGCTTTCACTCTGCCAACCCAAATGATATTTTCGGGGGGAGTGCATCACCAGCTGAGCCCCCTGCCGAACCTCTCTTGGGGAAGTGTTATATGCCACAGGAGGATGAGCCAAATGGTGACTGGTCTCAGGAAGGCCTTGCTGTTTCAGCTGTTCCTCCGAGGCAGCTAGGTGTCATGGCTGCTGGTGGAGACCGTTTGAGAGGGGAGGAGCCAAAGTCAATATTACTAATATAATAATACGAACGTATGGAGAGTGATTAAGGTGAGTAGCCATGGTGGTCTGAAGCAACAAAATGAAGTCTGAGGCCCGAACAGGACAAAGTTTGAGTCCCGTGCCACCTTTAAGACCAACAAAGTTTAATTCTGGGTATAAGCTTTTGTGTGCATGCACACTTTGTTTTGTTGAGAGTGGGGTACTGCTCAAAGAAGTCAGCATTTCTGAAGAATTGTTTTTCTGTCCAGTTCTGGAATAGCTTATAAGCATGTGAGTAATAGTAATTATACAACACTGCACTTGTAAGGAGTGAGCTTCAGGACCCAAACTTCTGGGCTAGTGAGAAAACGTTACACTGGTTACAGCCAGTTACTGTGTACTCAAGTAAGGCTCTGGAGTGTGTTTCTTGAACAGTAGGCCCTTATGCCATATAGGATTGGGACTGCCTTTTCAACCAAGAGTTTTAGAAGCTTTTTGTGATACGACAGAGTAGTCTTCTGTTGAAAGCAGGTGTGGAGGAGGGGAGGACCAAGATGTATGTGAGTCCTTGGACACTGTTATGCCATGAGATCTGAGGTTGAAATGGGCAGGGGAGAAGCAGTAAGTAGCTCAGTGGCAGGGTGGTCTCAGGTTAAGTTCTTGGCAGTTCTCCACTTTTAAAAAAATTTGTTAGCAGATGTTGGGGAACACTGTGAAGAGCTGCCCGCCAGAATAGTACTAAGCTAGGTGGACTGACTTGATAGAAGGCAGCTATGTATCTATAATTTACCCTGGGATTAGAATCTTCAGCCTAGCCAAATGAGCAACTGGTACTGCATAAATTGAGGCCTATTTGGTATCTTGAGGTATAACAGGGAATAGGCATGTCCCTCTAAGAGAGTCATACCCCGTGTGTGTGTGTGTGTAGGCTGAGTAAACCAAACATAAATGCCAGCAGACAGTCTTCACTTTTTTTTCCAGTGAGCAGAACAGAACCTTAAAGAGCTGAGTATCTTTCTTGCTGTGATGCTGGGCTGGGTGTGTCTTGCTCCTGATCTGGTCCAGAGTACCCAAAGCCCTGGTTCTGACAGCTGGAATTTGTGGCTTGCCTTGGTGACTTACTTTATAGTTTTGCAACTACTCTTTGCTGGTGACAAAGATTGAAAATGATTTTTTAAAAATGCAATCATTCTACATTTGGCAGCAACACCCTTCTGAGGATATGAGTCCAAACAAGTAGCTTTTAAAGCTGATCTAACGATTTTGACAGTTTAGATATTATTTAGTTTTCTCAATAAATTGAACCATGCCATGATCAGCTGGAAAGGTATCCAATTTTCTCTTCGTCACTGGTTCACTGCTGGGTCAGCAAACTCTTACCAAGGAGGGAATGAAAGGGCAGGGGTGGTCGAGAGCAGGTAATAGTCAGCCTTGTGTATCCAGGTGAGAAGGTTCTTAGCTTCCAGACCCAAGCAATTAAGGGGTAAGAATCCTCAGATAATTCAGCCAATAAAGGTGTTTAATGATAGTATGAACAGTTAGAGGTGATGATTAATTAGCCTGGGCATTTTGGGCTGGCTAGTGTGCATGCTGTACTACATACTGGCCATCAGCTGGTAGGCATGCAGTCTTGTAAAGGGCTTTCTGCTTTGACATTGGTCATATATCATTGCAGCTGTGCCCTTTGATTACTGGGAGGGCTTGCAGAGTGATTAATAGCCAGGATCAATGTTTCTGCCCAGCACATGACATTTGGTCACAGAGCAACCATATACTTATTCCCCTTTGGCACAACGCTTAGGAGAAATGAAGGATGAGACCTGCCAATTTATAGCTGAGGAGCTTCCAGTTTATAAAATGAGTCAACTTTGACTGTACAAGATTATTCCCCATTGAAATAATTAGTGCAGCATTAAACACAATTAGAACCAAAACTACAGGAGCATGCTTACTGAATCCAAGCCAGTTGACAGATGGTTAAAGCCTGATATTTGGCTGCCTGCAAGGTCCAAGACTTATTATTTTGCTGAGGAAATGAAAAAGCGCTGGAAGTGGATGCTTGGCAGGGGCTGTAGGGGTGGGGAATAGATAAATAATGCAAATGTATTTTGATCTTTTTTTGGGGGGGGGAATGAAGCTGTTTAAGTGTTTAATAAAATTTATGACGATACAGAGCAGCAAATGATAGTGTGAATGGTACTTCAGGGGCAACTTGCTGATCACTTACAGTCATCTCATCCCATTCAAGGCAGTGAAGCTGTTCTCTTCTAAGTGGTCATTTCATCCCTTCTTTCGTATTTGCTTATTCTGGTACTGTTTGCTTCTGCATCACATCAGAGTTTCCTCTTTGTTTTCATGTACTTTGTAAAAAATGCTTTAGTTGAATCTGAACTCACAGAAATGATGCCTTGGGGGAATTTTCCCTTTGAGGATGGGTATTTTGTCATTTTCAGAAATATCTATTTGACCTTTGCATGTTGATTGAAAGAAAAAGGAATAGTAACTGTTCGGCTGAATGCCTGTTTTAAATTATGCAATTCGCTCTTTTTCTGGTTGGTTTTTTTTTGGTTTTTTTTGCATTTTAACGTAAAAGTACAACCTTTGTTTCTACATATAAAATGAGAATTATATTTCTCAGCCCAGAATCTTATCATATTACAGAAGTGGTAAGGGTGGGGGAAGACCTCTGGCAACCAGCATTCATCCTGATTGACATAGGGGAAAATGTGCTCATCGGGGCACAAGACTCCCCCATTTTATATTTACTACATTTTTATGTAGTGCTTTTCTGCTAAATGCACTTGAAGTGGTTTACAGTGTAAAACAATGGCAGACAGTCTCATCAATATTATATGAAAAGGGATGGGGAGGGAAGAAAAGAGAAAGGAAAAACCCAAATGCAGCCACATAAACATTATTATTGAGAGCCACATAAATATTATTATTGAGGGATAGTTAAACTTGAAGAAAAGTATCCTTACTCCTATATGTATGCGGAAAATACCTGAGCCTGAATCATTGCTCTGCTGTGCTGAGGTTGGCCCAATAATTCTCTCCCTAACCCACCTTATAGGGTAGTTGTTAGGATACAGGGATGACTCCCTGTATGCTTCTCTGAGTTCCTGAAACAAAGGGCAGGGTACAACTGTAATAAATAATGATACTTCAAATCTGTGGGATTTAAGCACACAAATCAGCACAGAAATCCAAAAGTATGTGTGTGCTATTTAAAATAGAAGAAGAAAATGGATTTATACCCTGCCCTTCACTCAGAGTCTCAGAGCGGCTTACAATCTCCTTCCTTTCCTTTCCCCACAACAAACACCCTGCGAGGTAGGTGGGGCTGAGAGAGCTCTAAGAGAACTGCTCTTGAGAGAACAGCTCTCCCAAGTTCACCCAGCTGCCTGCATGTGAAGGAGTGGGGAATCAAACCCGGTTCTCCAGATTAGAGTTTGCCGCTCTTAACCACTACACCAAAATAATTTTGGATCAAGTAGCTTTTGTGACTTACTTGTTAACACATTAAAAAAAAAGTGAAGTGGTAGTCCAGATGCTAGTCCTGCATTTCTTTGTATCTGCACTCACCCCACTGTTGGTGCAAGATGAGCTAGCTGACATGACACCATGAAACCCCTAGTCTCCTCATCAACTTTTAATGGAAATAACTGTGCAAATTAGCTGATGGTAGGTATTGCAGCTTCCTGTAGGCAAGCTCTTTGTCACTTATTAAGTTGTGACAGGTAGGTCAGTTGTATTCTGGGGCTAGGCAAAGCAAAAGAGGTGGTTTCCTGGTTCTGTTCCCTGGAATTTTGCAAGTTTGCTCAGGGAAAGGATTGGGCACCCCCAGAGCCAAACAAATTTGGGTCTTACAGAACATGTTCCTTACAGTGGCTGAAACTCAAGATCCAGCAGGCGGCCCATGAAAGATTTGGTTTCAGAGAAGCAAGTTTGGACAAGTGTTCCAGTGATCTCTTGCATTGATAGACCTGGGCTGCACGTGCAGCAGAATGAGGTTGGTAGGATTCTGACGAGATAGATTGGACAGTATCCATTCAGTCTGCAAGTGGGGGATCACATTGACAAATATTCCTGTGCACATTAATTTCTTTGCTGATAGAAAAGTAGCATAGCAAGGAGTGCTGATCTAGTCCTTTTTCTCCTTAATGTGCTGACTGTTTAATTTCTGTGAGTTTTTCATGTGGTGGGGAAGTATTAAACATGGCATCTTGCCATCTGCAACCTGAAGTGGTACAGTCGGTTCAACCATCTCATTCTAATGTTTATGTAGACCAAGCCTTTGGCAGTGCAATATGTGTAGTGCACAATGTCTTGCATAGCACATGTGAGTCACAGAGGAAAATCTGTTTTTTTGCCCAACCAGGAGGCATGAGGTTGATTCGCAGGTGCATGTTGTCACTTAAACCCCAGCTACATGGTTTCTGTTATGAAGATTGTAACTACTGTGGTCCATCATACAGTTTAACTTAACCCACCGGGTTAATAAATGTCCTTACTTAGTAAATTTTTTGCCCTGCAACTGGTTACTGAGACTGTAAAACAGGCCTTGAAAAATGGCCCTCAGTCATGATACTGCTGGGTGATGGTGGGAAACTCTCTGCATTTGGTATAAGTTCTAGTTTCAGTTCGAATGAGTGAACAGCCTCCTTTAAAAAGAATTGTTTTGAGGTAATGTAGGGCAATAAGATTTTTGAATGTTTGGTCTGTGGGAATGATAGTACATAGGTAGGTCAGTAAGAGGGCCATTACCAGGAAATGCTTACTGAGTGACTTGGGGCTAGTGACATACGCTTCGGGCCTGAACAACCTCACAGGGTGTCATGAGGGAAAATGGAGGAGGGAAGGACCATGTACATCACCCTGCACTCCCTGGAGAAATGACAGGATAAAATATACTGGAGTCTGAGACATGAAACACGAATGTATAAGCTTGTCCTCTGTAGCAGTACCACCATAACAATTGTTTATGTCTCCCTCTTTCAGAGGTGCACCTGTGTATTTTACAGTAATGTACCAGTTAAAATGAGCAGTAATGCATCAATTAAAACAAAAGAGGCCAGTGAAAGCAGGATATGGCTGTGCTTTGCATTACAGCAAAATATGTATCATAAAATGTTTGAGATTGGCTTTAATCAAATTCAGTGAACTGCAGTCACACAAATGTTGTGCTAGAACAAACATGTTCCTCTGCAGATCTTTTTTTAGGAGGACCTGCATTATAAAACACTTAACCATAATAAAAGTGAAGGACTTTTATACTGGTATCAATACACAGCATGTTAGATTAAAATATTAATGATCCAAGGCAGCCCCCCCCCCCGGTAAATGTTTTGCCTTGTCCAATACACCCTGATTTTTAAGATGCTTTCAAACTCTGTGATACTGACTCAGGTTAGTTCTCATCTTACTATAAGCAGAACAGTTCTGAGCTAATTTCACAATATCTGAAACGACTGGCTTGTCAAGAAGTTTATCAGATGCATTTATGCCAGACCCTTGTTGCTGAGCCTGAAGCAGACTTCCAGGCTTCTCAGCCTTGTTCTCAGATAATGAAAGATCCCCCCCCCCAATGTTTGGTGGTTGCAGCCATCTTACCTAAAAGGTAGTGACCACATAAGCAATTGGACTCCTCTTCTGCCTTCCCAGCATGCATTCCCTTCCCCTGCCCAGACTAAACGAGATTGAAAGTATTGGCCCCCACTCTGAATTTGCTGCATGTGGCTTTAGTGACACTGTCACACGGGTGGAGAAGATTGGCTATTTGTCATTTTAACATTGTGGTATTCACATTGTGGTCCCTTATTGGCTGGGACCATGTTGTGAAGAAGAACAATGAAATCTCTGCCCATGAAGGACAACGAACAGCAAGCAAACAGGCATTTAAAAAGCTAAACATTTGGGGGGCTTCTGGTTTGAGCAACTCATGGGTAGGGTGCGCCCCATTGAGCTCTGATGGGGGTGCCCCGAGTCATGGCAGATGGGAGGGATCTTGGATGAGTCTGACCCTCCCAGGGGTCCTTGTAGGGGACTCTCTGCCTGGGGTGCGTGGGAGTGCCTCTTCCAAGGCAATGGCCAAGTAATTGAGGCACTCCTTACCCTGTTATGTCCCTCCGCTGCGAAGCCATAATGGCGGACAGAGACGATTGCTGGATAAAGCAGGCAGGAGATCTGGCGATTTAATGTCTTCTCTACAGATCTAAGCGCACTGAACTGTAAGTCAAGTGAAATCCCCTCAAACTACTTGAGCCGTTAAAGCGAACTTTAAAATCCCCGAGCTGAATTAGAGGGACAGGAGGAGTTGGGGACACCCCCCCCGCTATACTGTCAGTGGTCCCTGAGCAGTTAAGAAGGGGGGAAGCAGCGACACCGGAATGAAAACAAATAAACTGTAAGATACCTTAAAGCGAATGTAAATTGATGGACTTTCAGAGCTCTTAAATTGTCCTTAATGTAAATAATGTCCGGGAGAGGAAAATGGCGACAGAGAAAAAATCCTCCCCAGCAACGTCCACTCGAACACCGGAAACAATATCTGACTTTTCTAATATGTTGACAGTAGCATTGCGCCCTCTGCTGGACCAGATGTCTAACATCAATAGTAAACTGGATGGTTTTCATAAATAACTATTGAGAATTGACAAAAGAGTAGGTGAAACTGACCAAACTGTAAAGCAAGTTGAATATAAGACAGATGAAATTAAATGGAAACTGGAAACAGTGGGAAAAGAGCGGCTCTCCGATAAAGAACAACTGTTACAGCTTCAAATGGAGAAATCAATGAATGTCCTACACTTCCAGGGTATCTCAGAACAAAAAGGAGAGAATTTAAAACAAATATTAAGCGAAGCATTGGCACCAGTGATGGATCTTAAAGTGAAAATACTACAAAATGACATGGACTTGGCATATCGAACCTATCCAGATTTTATTAAGAAAAATAAGCTACCTGGTGAAATATATATTAAATTCTCTAAAAGATCAACCAGAGATGCAATTTTGTAAGCGACAACTGGGAATCCCGTGAAAGTAAAAGGAGGAGAAGCGAGAATCCTGAAAGATATCTCATTTGAGATACGGAAACAGAGACGATAATACAAAGAACTTACTTCTTATCTGCACAAAAATTCCATTACTTTCAGATGGATATTTCCAGAAGGAATTATATTCAACATGAACGATAAAAGGATTAAAATTGACTCTACACAGAAAGCAAAGACTTTTCTGAAACAACAGCAAAAACCGAAGAAAGACAAAGTAAAAGCAGAAGGAACACCACAGGAAGAGGATAAAAGCGACGAAGAGGCAGAGGGCAGCTCAGACAGCCCTAGTAGCTCCTCAGAAGGATCTGAATCGGAAAAGGGAGCTGCGGCTCTTAAAGCGCCAAAAGGAAAGCTGGACTATAAAAAAAGTAAACGTTAAGATAAACACTTTTGTAACAGAATTTTGAAACTCCATCTTTTGTTTAAAAAACAGCAGAATTTAATGTATCTAAGTAGAAAAGCTCAAGGTAGCTCTATATAAGAAATAAGGCATACAGTATCTTATCTTCATTATCCTTATTGTTGTATTTTAAGAAGATACACAGAAATGACTTTGCATATAACAATTCTTGCATATATATAAAAGCTAAACATTTGAGGCCTTTCAGTAAACACTTTGCCTCTACCCAAATTTTTTCCACCTCAGATGTTGGCCCATGCAAAAATAGGGCAATTGTATTGAACCATATATGCTGCACCTGTTACTGCTTTACCTCTTGCTATGGCAATTCTCTAGTCTAGGCCAAACCTCCAAGCCACTTTTTCAGCTTGTTTGTGGTTCAGAGATAGGAGCTGCTGATGGAGGACCATTCCCATCCTCCTGGTTAATTCCACGAGAGCATGAATACTATGAGCAGTCTATTCCTCAGTTGCATGTAAATGCTTCGCACTGTCTTTCCTGAACAATAAAATCCCTGTTAAATGTTGGGGTGAGGTGTAGACTGTATCTGAAGGGGAGGCTACTAAGATGTTGCTGTGTACATGTACCAGCATTGAGTAAAGTACTCAACTGGATCCAGAAAAAAACAACACCCCAATTAATAATTGACTGCTTTTGAAGCATTAGTACTATTTGGTACCTAAGTCTCATGCTATCAAAAGAATATAAAAATTGCTTCTGTAGGCTACAAGTGGCTGAAGCAGCAATTTGGCAAAGTTGCAGTTATCAGTTTTAAAGCAACAGACCAAAATTTGAGTCCGGTGGCACCTTTAAAACTAACATTTTATTCAAGTGTAAGCTTTCATGTGTATGCACACTTTTTCAGATACGTTGAAACAGACTTCAGCAACCATTGCAATACAGGTAGAGAGAGGGTAGGGGATGGGACAGCTTCCTCCTCCTCTACCTATATGAAGTGGTTGCCAAAGTCTGTTTCAATGTATCTGAAGAACTGTGCATGCACGTGAAAACCTATGCCCAGAATTAAACTTTGTTGGAAACATTTCTATGCCCAGCATCCCCTCAACATCCCCAAGGCAGCGAACATTAGAAGGAATAGAGGTGGAAGAGAGGGGTGTGTATATTGCACTCTCAGTTTGCCTCAGGATTTCAGCATTTTACTTTGTCACATTACTTGCTGGTTCTTGCTGCTGATTTCCAGCTGTTTCCCCTCTTTTCTGCTTGCGGCCTGGCCTTAAGCACAAACATCTGTCTGGTATGGCCATGTACAAGCCCATAAGTCATCAGCCAGCCAAATATTTGCTTGTATGAGTAACTTTTAAATAGAGATGGAAAAAACACACATTCAGTGGATGTCCAGAAAATGTATGAGTCCCAAAATGTATTTGGCCGACCATTTGATTGCTTTTGAGGTCCTCTTTGGGTTTAGAAAATGTTCTTCCTTTAAAAAACCTTTTTCCTCTACTTGTACTCGGAAAGAAATAGCCATGGCATTGCAAGCTACAGATTAGATCTTGGTTGCTTCAACATTCTTAATAGTGGTGGTGAGTTCACGGAAGGTATGTGGGTGTGGGATGCATTCGGAGGGAGGGAGATGGGCAGAATTCTAGAATGACAGGTACCTTAAACAGACCTCTTGGTATTATTATTATTTTTTTGCCCCAGGATTTCAGTCTTTTAGTTCGTTAGCAGGCTTGTTATTTCATTTTGCTTTAATAGCAGCAGGACAAAATTTTCAACACTTCAGTGAATCTGTCAGCTTTTCTTTCTGTATTTTGTTTCTTTCCCCCCCTCCTGCTACCATGATAAATTTTTAAAATAGCTTTACACTGCAAAGTGACTGAATGGTTAATTTTTTTGAATCCCTGATAGTATATTATGTTCCCTATTTCTTGCTTTTGTGTGTAGAAAAACATTTCCAAGAACACACTATTCCTGTAAACTGTTAACCTAACAGTCAACCACTGACTGTGTATATCCTATAAAATGGGATTTTTTTCTCAGTAGGATTTTAGCAGCTCAAGTAGCACAATGTTTCATGAGTTAAAGCACTATCAGTTTGCATAGGGACTGATCCATGCCAAGTTCCATTAATTTGCATTTATTAATTGTGTCTACAGAGCCTGTAGAGTGAATGGAAATTTTTTACTTTGTTTTTGAAAAGTTATATACCATCTTAGCTCCCAGACATTACCCCCAAAGCAGTGTACAAAAAATACGGCTATAAAAATCCTTAATTATATGTGAGCACTAATTAATGCAGCCTAGAAGCGATAAAACCAAACCAACCATCAAAAGCCTGGAAAATAAAAATGTTTAAACACAGCTCCTAAACACAGAGTTGGTACTGAATAAGAATTCCATGCTTGTGCCAAGCGGTGGAATCTCTGGTTGTCCTACTGGTCTGCAGCCCCCTCCCCTGAATTGCATTCCATTCTGAAAAGTCCCCCAATCCTCGATAGTTGTTTTTCAGCAGGTTCAAAGAGCTGCAGCAAGAGGGGCATGGAAATCCCCATTGCACAATTGGATGTCTACTTACGCTTTGTTGAATATTTTGACAAAACTCAGCTGAAAAGCTCCATTATTTGTGGCACTTTCCTTGGCCCCACTCCCCCATACCCAATCTGTACTTTTCTGCCTCCTATCAGGAATGCCACACAATTTTTATGCAATGGTCCTCCTTCAGGGCAGAGTATTTAAACTAGGAAGAGGGGCTTTATATTGCTATAAATATTGCCCAGGCTGATATGAAGCAGAGTGGTGGTCTTGTTCACAAGTGGGGAGGGAAAGCCAAATACACTTTAAAAAAAAGTGAGTTCAAATAGCTGAGAATGTCTATATCACTAGCTTAAATTTGTTCCGTTGGTGGCAAAGGATCAGGATTGGCAGGGGTTGGCGTTCAGTGGGACTCCTTTGTTTATGGCATCTAAAAATCTATAACTGTTATTTGATGACTTCAGGATGTGAAGGCGTTTGGTGCCCTGTGTGTGCAAAGTGGGAGATTCAGTCCCAATGTATTCCTGGATGGGTGGGATGGGAAGGGACCAGGATGGGAGAGTGGCTCTGTCAGATCACATGGGGCCTGTTTGTAAACATTTGCTTTCTGGATGTAGCCTTCTGGCTTGCAAAGAAAAATCCCTGTGTTTGTAGAGATTATCCTAACGCTAGTATGCTTTGTCAGTTGTCAAGACATGTTTAGCATGTGGAGATGTATTAATCTGACATAGCTACCATTGTAAAGTGGCTGGAATAAATAGAGGGCTCAAGCAGATGAAGAGGGATTAACTGTGTAGATGGAGCAAACTCTTCAATCACTAAAGCAGTGATTTTACAAAGGATTAGCTTGCTTCTACAAATATTGATTACTGATTTGCTTCTCGAGATGAAGCTGCTGGCATGGCTTCTGCCGTATGTAGTGTGCTGTGTGAAGCAAACATCGTTCATATTAATGGATTTGTTGTACGCATTATGGGAACTGACAGATTTATTATTATATCACCCACTTGTTGTTCTGTGGTTAAGATTGTCAGCTATTTCATTAAGATTTCTTTTTTGTGTTTTTATAGTAGTTGTAATATTTCCAGCTAA
Organism: Gekko japonicus; assembly: GCF_001447785.1. Classification (NCBI taxonomy): domain Eukaryota; kingdom Metazoa; phylum Chordata; class Lepidosauria; order Squamata; family Gekkonidae; genus Gekko; species Gekko japonicus. Next base: position 963,270 of record NW_015170898.1, on the reverse strand, counting down.
AGTTGGCATGATGATGCAGTCCAGACAAAACACTGCCATGTGCTTTCTAAAAATGTGCTGATCATTTCTAAGTAAATAGTATATTTGCTTTACAGGGTCTGCCATACTTTAAGAAGGAGGGTTTTTTAAAAAAAGACTCTCCTGGGATTTATCAGTGAATTAGTGTAAATTCAGTAGTCATCATGAGTTTTGATAGCACTCTGCTGGCAGCCACAGAGTTTTCATGCAGCTTTTTAGAGACTGAGAGCCAAACCAGACATGTGCTGGGAGTTCTGTGTTTGGAACTCCCAGGGGAAGTTTAGAACTCAAATTATTTGGCACTGAGGGGCCTGCTTTGGATTAGGAGAGGTAGGGGACAGTTTAGGCCTTCCATGTAGGCAGTTTTCCAGATCTGATCTGAAGCAGTCCATGGGAACGGAAGTTTGCCCTGTTGGGTCCCTGAGGCCATTTCAGGTCAGGAAAATGATGCTGGGAGGGAAGACCTCAATCCTGTCTCCTGTTGTGGCATGATCCTGATCCAGATTGGGGCCCTTCTGCACCCAGTCTGGTTCAAAGAGAGAGGCCCTCTTGTTCTTCAGTCAGACCTGGGACCACCAGTCCTTTAGGAATATGGGTGAGAGTCGTAAGCAGGTGAAAAAACATCTGGGAGTGGTCATTTTCCCCACCGTTCCAAGATGTAACTAGTCTTCATGTCATGTATTGTATTTATATTTCTGTTCTGCTTTCCTAAGTATGACCTTCTACTGTTGACTGATTTTTTTATTACGCTAAATTATTAGTGTAGTGGTAGAAATACTCAAAATTAGCTCCTAGTTAAGATAAAATTAAATGTCAAGCTTTCTAAACAGGAAAGCTACAAAAGTTTGAATATTCAAAACCAGCCATCACTGCACATGTGAATGTCCTGCATATCTGCAATTGGGAAGACATTCCGAGGCCTTCTGGCATTTTTGTTGTGGTTCTGCAGGTGTTTGTATGGTACCTGGTTTGTTTCTGGATGCACCAAACATTTCCAGTACAATGGTAATGTTATCATTTGTTCTCAGTGGTGAGCTGTTAAAGCCCAGATGATTCATACATATGTTTCCTTTCAGTAGCTTCCCAAGCCAAGACTCTGATCCCAGGTCAGCAGCATCTTGAGAGTAGATCTGTGCTCATTTGAAGAGTTCCATCTGTTCCTCTAAAGAGCAGTCAACCCACCCCACTCAAACACTACATTCTATATCCTATATAACCCTTCAGCATTTAGAGTTTTTAAACAGGGTTTGTTGCTAGTATAATCCACTCTAACATCCATGGTTTAATTGGCAAATTTGGCAAAAGCCCAAATTGGCATCATGAATGCTCTCCTTTTAAAATGGAAGGTGAAGTGCCTTTTTAATATGAATGCAACTTTGTCATTTGATGAGTCCAGGAGTTATTTTGCTCCAATGTAAGCATTTTAAAATAACCGTTTGTAATGGCTGCTCTCGAAGAAAGGGAGTGGTAGGCAGAGAATGAAATCCTTGTTTCAGGGCATGACAGAACAGACACATATTGCTTCTGAAGCAATTGCTGGAGCTTGTCAGTTTCCAAACTATTTCTTAATAGTCATTTGCACAAACAGACATAGCAAAGATCATGGATCTCCACTTGTCTGCAAAAGGTAAACGATGCGTGCTGGTAGCTGTGATTCAGATTAGGGTCACTCGGGAAAGGGAGAACAAATTTATCCTTCATCCACTGTTATGTTTATTTTGGCTGTAAAGGGGGAAAAAAAGCTAGAAGTTTTTTTAAGAGGACAAACTTTCCCACTCTCTAAAATGTTGATAACCGCGTGAGGAGGCTGATTTTGATGAGCAGAACTAAGCAAGGGTTGGAGGGTTAAATCCCATCTCCTCTCCCTCTGCAGTCAGAATCTGAATCAGGATTCCATGTGCCTGCAATTTAATTTTATAGATGGAGAGAGATCCATTATCTTTGTTGCATCAGTTTTGGACCCCTTTAAAGATCTTGTTGAGTATCAGTTTTAATTGATAGTGAAGTGCGCTTCCAAAATTTTCAAATGGAATTATTGTTATTCAGAATGGTCTTCAACCTTCTCAGTCCCATGACTCTGTTTTAACCTTGATCTGCAACAGGGGGCCCACTTTTATTTTATTGCCTTATGTCTTCTCCCCTACTTTTCATTTTCTCCTTCTCTTAAATCTAAGCAAAATATAGTGGTGAGGTTGCTGCTGTGACCTGCCTACAACTGACTAATTGAAACCAATGGAAGAGGTGGCCACAGTTAGTGTTTGCTGTTGGTACTCTGGGCACATGAGTTGAGGCAGATGAAATTGGCAAGAGGTTACAATGGATAACCTCATGGTGTTGATCAAAAATCTGTGGAGAAGAGCAGTCATCTGGCACTTCTTCCTTCAGTCAGGGATTGGTTTGGCTTTGCTGGGTGGAGCTAGGATCCGAAGAATGCCGCAAGTACTCCCTCATGTCCTATGATTTCTATTTCTAAGGAACTGAAGGCATGTGCCCAATCCACCAATATTGGGATATAAAACAAGAAGTCATTGAATTCTGTTCCAAAGAAACTTTAGAGAGAGACTTCAACCAGGAAGAGACTACTCATTGGACAGTTATTGCAGATGTCAGGCCATAGCAGAAAGCTATCATGGATACTACTGGTTCTTGGCAATGAAGAGATGCCAGCATCAGGATAGAAAGGACAACAGAGAATCACAAATGATGGCGTGGAAAGGTCTAGGAGAGAGTGCCAAATTGTGGAGCAGAATATTGAGGAATGAAGCTCAGCCAGATCCAGAATATGACAGTACTTGATAGGGCCAGTCCTAACCTTAACAGCCATAGATTTAGGTCAGTACATTTTAGATAACTGTATCTTGGCAAAGTGTAAGGCCCTGAAAACTTTAAAAGTGGATATCCATGCTGAGTGATCCAAAAGCACTTGGCTAGGCCCAAAGAACTGTGAGGTTCAGTGAAAATAGCTGCTAGAACAGTTCTGCAAACACTCATGCCAGTGTTTTCACAAAGAGTTCACACTCAGCGTTCTGAAAATTAAGTTCAGCTCCTGTGGTTTTGCTTGCACAAGAGGTTTTGTAAGCAAAAGATCATCCTTGAATTTAATTTCACTTTTCTTATGTGATGCGCTAGTGTCTTACATGATTTAAAGCAGCATTTCTCTGATTGGAAGGCATCTTTGGATCCATGCGTCTATTGAAGCTATAACAAAGTAAGGAAGTTGAATATGAAATTTTTTACATGCATATAATATGCATGCTTTTCTCAAGGTAGCTTTTATGAGGCTCTTCTGACTGTGCTGAGTGGGGAGAGATATTTGTCATGCATTCTTTAGTACTTATTCCAATTTTATTGCTTGGCTTTGAGCAATAACAGCAAGTGGTAAGGAAGAATTTCAGCACTGCAGAAATATATAACCTTTTTTTTTTTTTGCAACAAGCATGGAAAATTTATAGTTCTTATACTTGTAGCACCCACGATGCTGTTGAACAAGTGCTAATCTCGCACACAGTTTTATTCCTTAGGTGGTTATTTGCAGCTGAGCTGTAAATGTAGTTTTATTATATTTTATTACATTCTGATGAATGAAGTTGACTCCTGCACTCATTTGAATCAGCACAGCAAGAAATAGGCTGATCTCTGTCTGGAGATACCTAACCTGTTGACACGTACGAAATGCTTACTCTGAGCGGAAGTATAGTGTTCACATAGAACAGTGGACTAGCAGCACAGTGGATGGGAAACTGAACTGCGGTTCTTTTCGGGATAAATAGTTTAGAGAACTTCTGGTTTGGATTGAGGCCAGTTGTCATGCAAGGGAAATATACAAACTATCCAGTAATAATCCAATGATAAGCATGGTGGTCAGTTCCGCTTCTTTGTGCATCAGCAAAGGTTCTTTCGAATCTTTAGTTTGGGTTTCCAGGCAAACATTTATTGTGGTCTCCTGGTATACTGTGAAATCTTCTGACCTGGATATACGTGCTGATGGACCTTCATTTTGCTTGTATCCAATGAAGCGAGCTTTGACTCATGAAAACTTAGCATATTGGATAATTTTATTGCCCTCTGAGGTGTTCCTAGACTTGAATTTTGTGATATCTGAAGAGTGAGAAGAAAACTAGCCCATGCAGTTATTCTTCTTTAGCTTACTCATGCCTGGGAGGCATATGCGCGCTGCACAGCTTTTGTGTGTGTACTTTGAACATTCTGCAGACCTCAAAAGCTGTTCTGCTTCCTGCTTCTTTTGGCACGCTGACAGTATCAACTGATTTTTCACATCTCTCTAGTTGAAGATTATTTTTACAGACCCATTCCCCATTGTGAATATTAGGCTTTACTTACTGTTAAAAAGATTTAAGACTTTTCTTTATTGTTACATGGGAAATATGAAATAGGCAAAGTGATTTCTTTGTTTAGCCTTGCAAAATATAAGCCAAAAAAGTCAGGGATCTTTCAGGAGTGGGAGAGAGAAATAGTTGGGCAGTCATGCCCAGTGTAACAGGAGGATGTGTTTTTCATTCTTCCTTGTGTTTTATGGGGGGAGGGGGGGGAGAGTTGGAATTGAACGGTGCACTTCATAGTATGACTCTCCCCAAACTGATTTTACCTCCTCGCAATACCATGATTTTGAAAACTACCAAGGGGTAGGCCCCCTTTGCAGCTTAAAGAGGCCTTTGGTGGTGATTAATTAGGGTCATGGAAGCACTTTTCTTCTACTTCAAATTAATCCTCCTAACTAGACTCTCTTCTTTCCAAAGCAGTTAGAGCCCTTAGAAGTTTATAGCACCCTGTACTCGGGGTGCTGGGGGCGAATTAGGGCCAACGAATTGTGCCAGATCCAGTCTCCGTTCTAGGTAGTAAGATCTGCTAAGAACTTAACCAGGTGTATTTGTTCTTTCTCTCTTTACCCTCCAGAGTATATGTTCACCTCATCCTCAATATTCTTTGCCTTTTGGGGGGCATTTCTTTGCATTTCTGTGTGTGCGTGTGTCTGCCTGTGCCTGGAAGTCATGGTGACCTCTGGCAAATCCTACTGGGGTATGGAGAACATTTAGAAAAGTGACTTGATAGCCTGCCTCTGCCTCCCAGCCCTGAATTTTTTTAGAGTCTCCCATGCCTTTTGAAGGGTACTCACAAACATGAAGTTGCCTTAATCAGACAGTTGGTCCATCAGGGTCAGTATTTGTCTGTTCAGACTGGCAGTGACTCTCCAGGGTCTCAGGTTGAGGTCTTTCACAGCACCTACCACCTGATCCTTTTAACTGGAGATGCCAGGTATTGAATCTGGGACTGTCTGCATGCCAAGCAGATGCTCTGCCACTGAACCCCCCCCCCCAACTGAGCATGCTCAGTTCTCATCCAGACATTTTTGTTAATTTGGCGCCAGCTTTTTTCCTGCATACTCAAGGGTCCCCCAGGTGTACAGAAACCCATATCTTGACTGCCCTGCTGATTAATGAGGATTATCAAGCTTGCTCTTGAAAGGGAGGATTTTTTAAAAAGGGTCACTGATAGCATTTATCCACCTAGATGTAAAGCAAAAGATGCTCATAGGAAATTGTAGGTGAGAGTAGCTTGAACCAGGGGTGGCTGTCCAAGCAAACTACATTTGAGACCATGATTGGATAGTGAAAGTTCATAGCAGATTTTGTGTGCTGGAAATTTTTCAGTATGCAAATGAAAGGATGGAGGAACCACATTAAGGCAGCACATTTTGCAGAAATTAGCAGAATTAGAGGATATTAATAGTTGATCATCATGAGAAGTAGAAAGGGTTTGCAGAGCAGTAGTAATAACACCCATAAATGGGTTTTTATCAAGGCGATGAGGGGGAAATGTAGGGAGATGAATGATACTGTATTCTGGAAGCACCAGTCCAAATATGTGCAGGCAGCCCACTCCAGCAGCCATCGAGGACTGTTTAAGAGGATTTTACAAAGATGTACTTACTCTTTACCCACAGTTCTCTTGGTCTGTGCCGACTTCGTGGCCTCTTATCTTAATGATCCATTTTCTCTCCAATAATCCAAAGGCCTGCAGACGCTGCTGTGAATGACATGATTGCCTATGGTGTCATGCTGGGAAATGATGATTCATGTTGCCCGATGCCGACCTGAACCTTGATGCCAAGAGCTCTCGGTGATCATTGTAATTGGCTGACAGTTGGGTAATTGCCTGCTTTGCAGTTGTACTCCATCTGATCCTTTGAAATTGGTGCAAAGCCTCTGTTAACTACAGTGAGGCAGGAAAAGGAGCATATGGGAACTAACGGAATAAATTAATTACTGTTTAATTATTGGCAGTATTATTTGTTGAAGTGTAGCAAGCATGCAACTAATGTTCAATGTTAAAACTTTTTTTTTAAGGACTGTGTGATATAATAGTTCTGACTGACTTCTGAAGACTCCTGAAGAGCCCAAGTGATATAAAATAGACCAGTGACAGATGTCCATTAGTTCTTGGTGCATGACAGTTGACTTTAGGCACAAATAAAATAAGGCCAAAGATGTCAAAATAATTTGTAGTGTGCTATTAGTTACGCTTCTAAGATTTATATAATGGATGGAAGCCAATGTTTATGGGTCTAGGGCAGAGGTGTCGAACTGATTTGTTATGAGAGCTGGCTCTGACATAAATGTCAGTTTGTTGGGTGTGGTCACGCATGCCATAAAATGTAACATGAGGTACCAGAAATATAAACTTTGTAAAGGTGATTTCAGACACTGAATGTCAAAGCAGGTGAATGACAATAGCAGACTTGATTGGATTAGGTATGATATGCAGACGGGTACTAGGCTGGCCTATACCATCATTGGTAATGAGACAGGAAACTTAGGTCTCAGTTCAGCTCAGGAGGATTTGGTCCAGGAGGATGCAAAGAATAAATGGACATAAGAAACCACAACATTAAAAAACCAGTGAGGGAACATTTAACCTTCCAGAACATTCAGTTGCTGACCTTAAGAGTAGCAGTTTTCGTACAAAGGAAATTCAAAGGAGATTAGAGAGACTGCTGAACTGCAACTGATGATGAAGCTGAAGACTATGCAGAGAGGTGGCTGAATAAAGCCTGCCCCAGCCCTCCTGCATGTGGTATTTCAAGGAGGTCTCCCATCCAAATACTTGCCAGAGTCGATGCTGCTTAGCTTCCGAGATTTGATGAGATCAGGCTTGCCTGGGCTATCTTGTCAGGGCAACGTTGTTGGGCATGGGACTCCAACTTTGTTCCAAGTTGCCATGGGACTCCAGCTTTGTTTGTTTGTTCGTTCGTTCTCTCCCCCCCCCACCAAATGGGGGGAGGAAACCTCAGTCAATGGAGTGAAGGGAGGAGGGAGCCACGGTGGGAGCTGTGTGTGTGAGTGAGAGAGTGGGGTGAAGGGAAGGGAAGCTTGGCTTTATATATCTCCTGCATGAAGAAGGAAGCAGAAGAGAACCATTGAGGGAGCTGGCTGTGTGTGGGGGGGGGAAAGGAAGGGAAGGGAGGCTTGGCATCTCTCCTGTGCGAACCAGGAAGCAGGAGAGAGCCATTGAGGGAGCACCACTTCTTTCTATCCATAACCAGTCAAAAGCTCGTCTAGTTACTTTCTGGGAGAGCCTGGACGAAGAAAACTGCAGCCCCAACTGCGACCAAGAAGGCAAACTGATGGGTCTCAGAAAGAAAAAAGATCTCCTGTCCAAAGCTTTGGTCAATGGAGAACAGCTACAAGAAAGCCTCCCTAGTGTGGCACTGGTCTTCTTGTGTCTACTGCACCAGCAACATCAGAGGTCCCCAGGAAGAGGTCTCAGCCCTTGGCCAGCCAGGCAGAGATGTTATCGGCTGGATCTCTTGCTTGTGACTTGGAAGCTTCTGGGTCTGTAGGACATGCACAGGGAACATCAGAGGGTGAGATTTTCCTTCCATCCAATCAGGTAGGTGACATGGGGGGATAAACACGCCTTTGATCCCAGGGTGGGCAGGAGAATCGGGGAACCTTTTGCGCAACCCCAGCCTTTCCATGCCATGCTGATGGGGAACCAGACAGGATCCATGCCATTTCCTCCCTGTACTTTTTGCCCCCCCCCCCGCAAGGATGATGCAGGCTTACAGAACACCATGGGCCTTCCCATCTCCGATGTTCACACAACCAGCCAGTCATACGGGCCTTCAATCCCTGGAAGTTCCCTTTCTTACCTGGCCTGTTAGAATCCAATCAGATGGCTATAGAGGGTGGTAGAAGAAGAGCGAGGCAGAGATCAAGCACCAGGAGAGGTCATCCTCCACTCTCACCACCCAGATCCTCTTCCGCCAAAGTCTTGTTGCCCCTGCCCTATAAAAGATGTGTTCTGAGGCAGATGGGAGGAAGAGGCTCGGCAATGCACTCATCTGAGGCTTCCAATGACGAGAGATCTTGTTCACCGACTACAGCGGGAGATAGATGGCCGAGTAAAGATGGCTATAAGGGGGATGCCAGAGGGACCTATAGAGGTTTTCCTGGCTCAGGCTCAAAGCTGGAGGAACTTCCCTCTACAACCCTACAGTTGCTAATGAGGAGGAAGAAGAGTGGTCAGGAGAAGATGCTGCTTTACAGGAAAATTCCAAGGGTTCTTCAGTTTTTCCCTTTCCAGATTTTTTTTGACAATGTTCTACAGGCTGAACGGGCCATTTGTTAATGGGCATAGGAAAAAAGTTTTGTGCTCTTCCAGATGACACCATGGAGGATCTGAAGGTTCTCTGGGTAGACACACCTGTAGTTGCCCTTCATTCAAGAGCAGTTATGTCAAAAAAGGGGGACAATGCTCTAAAGGACTCAATAGATAGGGAAAACAAAGCGGCTCTTAAAAAAAATCTCACAAAGCTTCTTCCCTGGCCATCAGAGCTTCAGCAGTTCTCTCCAACTTCACTAGGGCCATTGTGGTTTGGGCTGACAGTTTGCTGTAGGACATGGACACCAACCCACTGACCCTTAAGAGGCCCTTACTGAAAATTAAGAGAACTAAGGAATGCAGTTCTGTGCTAGAGCACAAGCAGCCAACATAGTTCAGATCCTTTGTCCAAGTCTAACCTATCTGCAGAAAGGTTTTCAGGTAGACTACTTTTTGGAGAAGGTGCACTGAATAAGGTGTTGGTGGAAACCAAAGAGAAAAAGAAAGCCATGCCTTCACCTTTTGTGATAC
>NW_015170898.1:868376-954068 GCF_001447785.1 Gekko japonicus | reverse complement strand
TTTAACGTGCATTTTCTTTGCTTATATGTGTGTATGTATACCATGAAGCAGAAGAATTGAAATTCTTGTGCTTAAAGTTACTTTGGAATAAAAAGGGTTGGCTGTGAAATGCCTTTGCGTCCCCTTTGGCTCAGTTTGTAATTAATGTACTCTTTGAACCATTTTAACTAGACTTAATAGAGGATGTAAAGCTGATTCCTATGAAACTATAATTCTCTCTAGACTAGGATTCCAAAAGAGGATGAAAACCATATTTTGGAATCCCTGTGTGGAAAAACAAGAACAAGCCATTATTGGGGTGTGGGGATGTGTCACACATACCATTTTCTGCAGGAGTGTTTAATTTTTGAATTACGCATGGAGGGAGGTGACAGGGAATGCATTCACTAGGATGCTCATTCACATTAAAAAAACACCCCTGAATAGTGGATGAATGGCTTGAATGGTTGATGAAAGTGATGGAATTAGCAAAGATGGCTAAACGTACTTCTTTGATCAGAGAAAAGACAACATCTGCATTTATTGCTGACTGGAAACCCCTCATAGACTTCTTGCATTAAACAGAAAAAAATGAATTGATGACTTGTGGATTTTATTATTAAGACAATAGGAAAAGAGAGTTTTTTTCTTTACGTAAGCATAGAGGAAGAGATCATTTGGTTATCTTGTATTTGCCACAGAGAAAATTCTTCTGTATAATTTAATTAAAAAAATAAAAACACCCCTGTTCATATGCTTATGTAAATACTGAACACTTGACATGAACATAAAAATTAAGTTTAATAATTTTATACTAAAATTCATTCATTTGTATGTTCAAATGTGGTGAACATACATCTGTTAACTATGGGTATGCTTTTTGTTGTGTTAATTTACCAATGCTTTAGAAAAACAGAGGTTTACTGGGTGTTTACTTGTCTTTCAGGGACTCAGCTTCTTCCTGTGGGAGCCCAAGACCTTCAGTTTGTGTTAAAATCTGGATACCTGGAAAAACGCAGAAAAGGTAAACTGAGTTGGACAATCAGACTGCATCCAGTCAACTTTAGCTAGAAAATGTTTACTGTCTTATTTTTTGACACAATTTTGGACATTTATTAAATGAATGAGAGAAATTCCTAGTGGATAGCATGGTTAACAGGTGCACATTAAATGCAAAAGCTAAGAGATGAGTAACTTTTTGTTTCTGAGAATACTGAAAAGAACAAAATCTTCCCCAAAAACTGAATATGGAAAGACCATTCACATGTATCTATAAATAGATGGAATTTGGTTACCAGTATAATGATGTCCAGCACTCCCCATAGTTCTAACATAAGTGGTTGGATGTGCTTTTTCAGCCATCTGATCCCTGTGGTCTCACCATGTTGGGTCATTTGGGTCTGTTCCCTTCCCTCTTTCTCCACTCCCGATGACACGACTAACAGGGAGTGGTATGGGCTGTGCAGTGTGCTGCTATCTTATAGTGATTGCTGCAGAGTTCCTTTGTCAGGACACTTTATGTCCTGGTCACTGGAGCATCCTACTATGGGTGCAGGAAATGGCTTTTTGCCATTCCCTTTTGTCTGCAAAGAAAGTAATATGGTTCCCTGCTTCAGCTCTAGCAGTACTTACAAAAGTAATCATGGTTGGTGTTTATATATAGTGCCATTCAAGTTCTCTTCTGAAGTAGCATGTGAATGCACAACAAATAAAAGGAAGGGCATTGATCAAAATTATGCTCATTCACGTGAGAAAACATGCTTATATGTCACGTTACTTCTACGGTTGCATCAGCCCTATCCTTCCAGTTTCAGTGGGAGCTTTGAAAGTCTGCCTTAACAGTCAATCGCTGAAGTACGAATGGGGTCATCCACACTTCTAGACCCTCCAAACAGTAAACCAAGTTCAGTGTGTCATGAATAAACTGGTGTTTGTTCATGTCATTTCAATTAAGATTAAGACTCTGCTTTTAACTTATATCCTGCTTCTGATTAAGCTTTTAAAATAAGGAGCTTCCGGTTCATGGTGGCTTGCTTTTGGACGCGTCCCAGTGACCTTCCGATGTTGATGTGCCAAGCCGAGGTGATCAGGAGGGGTCCTGGCTGGTTCCAGACCCTCACAAAGTCTCTGTAGGAGACAGCCTGTGAAGCCAGGATAAGCCTCTCCCAAGGCGATGGCCGCGGGATTGAGGCTTGCCTGTCCCCGAGAGGTCCTGACGCCGCGGAGCCAGTGTGGTGATGAGAGCCGACCTCCAGATGAGCGGACAAGAAAATAAGCGAAAATAACCCCAGCAATAATTGAACTTGTCTAAACAGAGAGTTAATCAAACCTCTGTATAAGTGAAGAAGTCTCAGCTTGCTAAATTGACCGGAGAAAGAGCGGCATGTGGGGAAGGGTTGGAGACCCCCCCCCCGAAACGGAGTGGTCTCTAAGAGGTATAAAAAGGAATAAAGGAAAGAAACTAACTGCTCGAGACTTTATTTAAGCTTAAACCTATATTTTAAGCCCAAGAACGTCGAATTCAGAGAAACTTTAATTTAAAACTTTTCTTCACTGTAAACAAATGACTGGGAGGGCGAGGAGAATGGCAGCGGAGCAGAAACTTCCACCAGGAAGTACTACACCAACGACTCCCAGTCAGCCACAGGAAGTGACTGCAGACTTTCCCAATATGCTTGCCGCAGCACTGCGCCCTCTGCTAGACCAGATGTCTACAATTAATGCCAAGCTGGATTCTGTCCAAAAGCAACTTACCCAAATAGAAAAAAGAGCCAATAAGACAGATAAAAGGATCAAGAAAGTTGAAACAAGGACTATTGATATTAAGCAACAACTAAAAGAAGTTAAGAAGGAAAGAAATACGGATAAAAATCAACTACTTCAACTTCAGCTTGATAAATCTGTGCATGTTCTATGCTTCAGAGGAGTTCCTGAACAGAAGGGAGAAGACATGAAAACAACGATAAGTGGAGCGATAGCTTCAATTTCAGACCTTAAACAGGAGGATCTACAAAGTGACATGGACTTGGCATACCGTAGTTACCCTGATTTTATAAGAAAAAATAAACTGCCTGGCGAAATTTACATTAAATTCTCAAAGAGAACAATGAGAGACAATGTTTTAAAAGCTACTGCGGGGAAAACACTTAAAATCAATGAAGAAGAAATTAAAATTCTGAAAGACATTCCATTTGAGATCCAGAAACTAAGATGACAGTCTAAAGACTTAATTCTTTTCCTACAAGACAAAGCAATAACCTACAGATGGAGCTTCCCAAAAGGAATCGTGTTCAAATACAACGACAAGAAAGTTAAAATTGACTCTGTCCAAAAGGCAAATTTTTTTTGAAAAAACAATCGGGCATAAATAAAGACGAGGACCCTAATCTGGAAGAAGGAGAGGAACCCAGTGAGGAAGAATCAGATAATTCTTCAAGTGATTCCAGCAGTTCAATGTCAGAGTCTGAGAAAGGAGGAGCAGTGCCCAAAACTCCAAAAGTAAAGAAGAAGCCCAAGAGATAAACATTTTTTTTCTGGATTACAATATTACTTCTTAAGCGTAATTATGCATTAATCGATAGAACTTTGATCTCTCTGCTTTTATAATTCTTTGTTTATCATAATATCAATATTATTGCAGGAGTGATGTATGTATTGTCAGCTTACAGGTATTCTTGTCATAAGTTAGTGATAGGTTTTTCCCTTTAGAATGTAGGATATAGTTTATAAAATCAATAAAATATTATATAAAAAGTTTTTAAAATAAGATTTTATTGGGTTTTTAAAATTGTGTGCTAGCTGTGCTATAGCAGATGTCTTATATCATCACCCACTTTGGAAACAATTAAAACTATGTATGTACACTTAGCAAGTAAAGAAACAGAAGTGACTTTAATCTTTCCGTATGTTAATCAGAGCCCAACACCCTTTTATAATTAAAGAGCCAAAGTATGTCAAAATTCCCAGCAAGAGATCAACAAAGGGCCAGTATAAGAGAGCCTATTTGCCTAACAGGAAACACACATTACTAGTAATTGACATGTGGGTTAATAATTCAGTGTCTGCAGCCCAAACACCGGTGATGGAGTCCTTTGTTAGCAAGTGGCACACATGCAGTCTTGCAGTTCTTTTAGAACACTGGCATAAATCTGTGCATGGTGTGCACTTGGAATAATGGCTGCTGTTCACCTCTATCATTTCCGTTTCTGGAAAGCATTTCTAAGAAGCCCTTTAGACCTATAAGTCTTTTCCTGCCATTCCTTTCATGTATAGGCTATTTTAGCCAGTCCCTCCAATATAAAGGTAAAGGTAAAGGTTCCCTTGCTCGAAAGCCAGTCGAATCCGACTCTAGGGTTGCGGTGCTCATCTCCGTTTCAAAGCCGAAGAGCCAGCGCTGTCCGAAGACGTTTCCGTGGTCATGTGGCCGGCATGACTAAACACCAAGGTGCATGGAACGCTGTTACCTTCCCACCGAAGTGGTCCCTATTTATCTACTTGCAATTTCTTGCTTTCAAACTGCTAGGTTGGCAGGAGCTGGAACTAGAGACAGGAGCTCACCCTGTCTTGCGGCACCCGGGTCTTGAACCGCTGAACTACTGACCTTCCACAGCCTGCAGTTCAGCGTCTTAACCACTTGAGCCACCGCAGCTCCATCCCTCCAATATACCTTCACTTAAAAGCTTTAATTGTCTTTTTCAAAGAGTCGTATTTTGTTCTGGGCTTAGCCAAATTTGGATTTGGAGTCATAGGTTGCAGATCTCTGTGTTTGTTTATTTATTAAGACATTTATACCCTCCCCCCATTCTTCATGGTTCAAGACAGCTTATTTGTAGTGGGTTATTATAAATTGATTTTTTTACATTGCACTTCCATATTTAAATCAATTATATAATTCAGTTCCATACTTGTAAAACTTTAACACTTTCCACAGGACAGATGAATAGGTCAAGCCTGATCCAATTTATGAAGAGCAACCTAACTTGAATTGTCTTAATTGCAGACCACAGCTTTCTTGGCTTTGAGTGGCAAAAACGGTGGTGTGCTCTGAGTCGGACAGTCTTCTACTATTACGGAAGTGACAAAGGTATTGTAATGTTTGTGATTTACTGTAGTAAATGCATTCAGTAGTTGACGTTTTGCCAACTCAAGGGTCACTCTATTGTCTTGATGCATTCTGGATTTAAGAGTGATGTTCTTGATCTGCTACCGTTTCCTTTTCTGACCTGGTATATACTGCTCTCTCTGCTTCCAGGCAGTGTAAGAATACCATCTCTGCTATGCTGTCTTATCTTTTTTGTTGTTGGTTGCTTTGCAATTTCAGATAGGTCCTTTCTTCCCCCTGAACTCTGATTAGTTTTCAAGATGATAATAAATAAATAAAATCCTAATAAAATTAGATTGTCTGTTCTATCACTATGGTACTTGATACAGAGGATTCCTTGGGTGAGAGATACACATTCTTCTGTGTTCAGGTACATTTAATAAAAGGATGGGTTGACTTAAGCACTTCAGAAACTGGAGGCAGAGGGCATTCGTGTCATGGGTGCACAATGGCAGCTTCCATAAGAACATAAGAACATAAGAGATGCCAATGTTGGATCAGGCCAAAGGCCCATCCAGTCCAACACTCTGTCACACAGTGGCCAAAAATACCAGGTGCCATCAGGAGGTCCACCAGTGGGGCTAGGACTCCCACTGTTGACCCCCCCCAAGCACCAAGAAGACAGAGCATCATTTGCCCCAGAGCCCCTATTTATACCTTGTGGCTAATAGGAACTGATGGACCTCTGCTCCATATGCTTATCTAATTCCCTTTTGAAGCAGTCCATGCTTGTAACCGTCACCACTTCCTGTGGCAGTGATACAGTTTGGCGATACAGTGATACAGTTTTCCATTTGGCGATACAGTGAGGGCTGCTCTGTGTAGCTTTCTCTGGCTCTGCACAAGTCAGCTTCCCCTTAATCCTCCTGCACCTTAATATTTGATTTTCAGTAGTTTAATAAAGGCAGCCAGGAGTTGCCTGCCTCCATCATGTTGCTTGCTGCTAACCCTGCAAGGTTCACAGGAGGGCAGGCTTTCCTATATTTCAACAGGCGAACAATAGCCAGTGCCCATAGGCTTTCTCACAGCTGCCAGGATGCTCAGTGTAGCAGCAGTGAACCCAATAGAGACTTTAGAGTGCAGGCAGTTGTTTTAAATGATTTTATGTGGATTTTAATTGTTAAAGGTAAAGGTTCCCTTGCTCGAAAGCCAGTCGAATCCGACTCTAGGGTTGCGGAGCTCATCTCTGTTTCAAAGCTGAAGAGACAGCGCTGTCCGAAGATGTTTCCGTGGTCATGTGGCTGGCATGACTAAACACCAAGGTGCACGGAATGCTGTTACCTTCCCACTGAAGTGGTACCTATTTATCTACTTGCAATTTCTTGCTTTCGAACTGCTAGGTTGGCAGGAGCTGGAACTAGAGACGGGAGCTCACTCCGTCATGTGGCAGACTCGGGTCTTGAACTGCTGGACTACCGACCTTCTACAGCCTGCAGTTCCGCGTCGTAACCACTTGAGCCATCGCAGCTCCTTTTTAATTGTTATTTATGTGTTAATCAGTGTAAGCCGCCCTGAGCCTGCTTTGTGGGGAGGGCGGGGTACAAATTAATTAATTAAATAATAATAATAAGTACGGCAGCAGCAGCCTCTTTTTTGGCTCTCTTGTCCTGTTTCTAGGTGACTGGCAGTAAGTGGTACAGGTTGCTTAAACTGAGGCTCACCTGTAAAAGAGACGTTTGGAAGGAGATCAAGAGAAGGGATGGGTTTTGTCCTTTTGTTTTGCTTCTAGTCCACACTGTGTGTTTCTGTTGACCATTGCAACTTGACTGAATTACATGCAAGCACTATATGTCACACTGTATACAGGTTTACTGTTTATGCAGTACACAAGTTAAGGTGGAAACCATGCTTTTTGTATAATGAGTGAATTGGTTAGCAACTTTACTGCTGTCTTAAACTGAAAAAGTTTTTCATTATGGAACAGTAGATCAAGGTCTCAGGGATTCATTGTCACAAGTGTTGAAATTGTTAGGGCACTTTCTACCAAGCCAGAGTCCTGGAATGTGTTGGTACTTGTGTGGGTGAAACAGTACCCCCAAATGGTTAAGATAGTTTAATGCCTCCCAGAAAGCTGAAATTTTGCAAACACATAGCCCAAGTCATGCTGATTACTAGAAAAGTCAGCAAGTGAGACTTTTCTAATTCCCTTTCTGGGAAATGTTTGGCAGGAAACATGCCTGGGCTGGTACCCCAGCAGCTAAATCTGGTATACTAGTGGCCTGACACACTACTTGTAGATCACTATGAAAGTATAAAAATGGGATACTTTAGCACTTAACACCCAAGTACTGAGGCATAAAGAATGCATTACTTGTTGCCACCAAAACGTAACCCTATATGGGATCATATGTAGGATGATGTTGAACTATGCATGCTCTTTTTGGCTTGAATTTGGGGAATGGGGACTGCTCTGTGTCTGCTCATGTATTTATTTACATACCTGCTAGTTATATTAGTTTAAATACTAACTTGGGTTAAAAAGCATTAAAAACTGGAGAAACTTATTCAGTGGGATGTTGGTTACACTAACTGTGTATCTTGCATAGAAATCTAATCCAGGAAATACCTAATCTGGTGTTTAGAAAACATCCTCTAGTTGGAGGATGTTTTTTAGGACTGCTTGGCACTAATTGTAAAAACGCTATCTGAACACATTGTTGGGAAAACAATAGCCAGCAGGTGAAGATCAGGAAATTGGTTTTGAAAAAGCTGGACATGGGTGGCCCTCTGTGGGTAAATTATGTAGTACGAGCCTGACCCACAGAATACTCTCCTCATTCTCGTTGTTCTGGGCCACATTTGGCGAGTGGATGAGACTAAAGATAAGCAAAGCCTGATAAAAAGGGATGATGTATTAATAAACGAATTCAGATGGCTCAAGCAGGTGAGCCATGTCACGATGAAAGGTATAACATCATTCTCGACAATCCTAACGGGGGATGATAACTAGTCAGACCAGTGGCATAGTGGGAAGGGAAAAAGGGGAACAACCACCCATATTGGCCTGCTTGGAATAGAGAAAGGCGGAGTAGAAGTGTTTTGATGAACAAACCTCTGTGCTAGAACTGAAGATGGGCATCGTTTCCTTGAATTATTTTTGGAAAGCTATTCTAATAAGTAAAGTTCTAAGAACTATTATTGAAGGGTATAGCTTGAAGATATATTCTGAGATCAAACAGTGCGTTCGGAGACTCCAGAAGTATGTTCCCAGCCACTTACAACAATGAAACTATGGGTTAACCACCTACATTACAGGAGAGCACTACCAATGGATACTTGTAGCTCATAAAACATATATGGCTGAATGATTACAGTAATTGTAGTTTAAATTAATGGTGGGTCCTCAGGAAAGATGCTGCTCTATTGGTGAGTCCCTTTGATAGACTTTACCTTCACAACTGCCTATTAAAACTATTTGGAGCCACCTTAAGAAGTAGCAGATAAAATTTGATTCATTATTATGCCATCTTACTAAATCATCCTTGAGTTGGAAAATAATCTTTATATGCATCTTACTACTACAGAAGTTATTAAATTGATTTTCTAAATTTCTAGCAATTCACAGTTGAATTAGGCCTTGGGTTAAAGTTGCAGCCAAACCTTGGTGTCCCTATTTAAGTTCATCTACTGTTGACACATGTATCTTAAGAACAAAAGAACCCAAACCAGCATCCTGTCTTTGATAGTAAACAGCACCAGTTACTCCAGAGGAAATGTAAGAGAAGCCAAAGGGCAACTTCTAGATCAATTGCTCCCTTATCACTTTCAGCTTCTTGCAGTTTGGGTCACTCACAGCATGTTTATATCCCTTAGCCGTAGCTGTTGATGGCTGTATCATTCGTGACTTTATCTAATCATGTTTGAACCTACTTAAATGCCTGACCTCTCTGACATCCTATGACAATACACTACAGTTCTGTCCTGCACTATGTGAAAAACAAGTTTTTAATATATATATTTTGCTTAGCCTTCTTATTTCTTGTATTACAAAAGGAGGTACATAGCAACTCCCAGTTTGTTTTCTAAGATACTTTAAGTATCATAATTTTTTATGACAGTAATCAATCCCTTTCTCACTTCTAGAAATAGGAAGGGAGAAGATAATTTGCACCGTGAAAGAGGGAGGATGTGAACACTGTTTTTCTGTTGCAAACAGTGTTCTCGTGTGTATGTCCTTCCCCTTCCACATCATGTCTTTACCAAAATAATAATAATGATTTGCAGTATGGAAGGGAGCATCGCATAAGCACGCACAGAAAGGGAGACAGAAGGAGAAGTCAAAGGAGGGAAAGTATAGCTGGTGGAGGCCAGAAGGAGCAGCAGTGGGGGTGGAGAGTGCTGTCAAGTCACAGCTGACTTATGGCGACTCGGTGGGGTTTTCAATGCAAGAGACATTCAGAGGTGGTTTGCCATTGCCTACCTCTGCATAGCAACCCTGGACTTTCTTGTTGGTCTCCCATCCAAATACAAAGGTGCCACCACAGAAAATGCCCTGTCTCTAGCTGCCACCCACCTCACCTCTCAAGATGGGGGCACAGAGAGATCTACACTTATTATTGGAAATTGTTCACTTTTTCTACATTCTACATTTTCTAATTATGATGATTTTTCAATGAAATATTGTTTAGCATTTTATTGTCACTGTTTTTTTCTGTTTTTTCGGTGATATAGAGACTGTGTCCATTAACTTAGATCATTCACAGAGGAGTGCGTCAGAACTGCCTCCCAAAAAAGCCAAATCAAAGTCTAAATACAAGGCTCCATGGTCTCCACATTGTAAGGACCTGGAACCAGTTCTTTTGGCTTTGGGTTATTTTCCCCCATGAACCAGCTACATCAAGTTATTGGATAGACCTAGAGAGGGGAGGTGGAGAGCCCTTTCTTATCTTTCACCTGCATACACTTAGGTTCAAGAGGAGAATTACTCACTGTTTTAGGGCAATCTAATTTAACAAACTAACCCTAGGTGGTGGCAAGGAAGCTACCTAAAGTGTTATCTCCAGAATCCAGGAGGACTAGGGCAGGTACAGACACCACCGTTTCAGAGAAATATGGGAAACCCTAACAAACTTGGTCTCCAATTTGCATTGCTTCTACTTCCGTTACTATCTAATAATAAAAAACATGCTGGAGATCTGTTCATGATTTTTACCCTCTATCACATGGTTTGACTCCCTGTTGAAGTAGATCAGTGGCCAGCCGTAGAATATAATGCACGGCACTTTGGCCATGCTAAAATTACTGTGTGAGCAGCTTTTAGAGCTTTATTTTATTTATTAGGAATAAGCCCTGTTGTGGAAATAAATACAGCAGGCTCAGAAAGAGGCTTTGGACGGGTACCCTGGCCTTGGACACTGAGTGTCAATTTGCTGTGGAGACCTCAGTAGGGTATAATGACATAGAACTTACTATTTTCTCCAGGGGAACTTATCTCTGCCACCTGAAAGGCAGTTGTAATTCTGAATGATCTCCAGCCCTCCCCTGGAGATTGGCAACAACAGTTCCCCAGGAGGAAACGGCTGGTTTGGAGAGTGGAGTTATGACATTGTACCTGTCTGAGGACCCACTCCTCCTCAAACCCCACTCTCTCCAGTCTCCACCCCTCAGATCTCCAGGGATTTCCTAACCTGGAGGTGGCAACCCTATCTTCTTCCTAGCCTGCCATCAACATGCATTATCTGCCCCTCTGACTTCAGGTTTCCTCCCCACTCTCTGCAGCCTCTACCTAGAAAAAATATAGTCTTTATCCGCAGTGGGGTCCAAAGCAGCTCACATCATTGTCCTCTCCCCCTTTTGATGTGCACAACAACCCTGTGAGGTAGGTTAGGTTGAAAGTGTGTGAGTGGTTTGAAATCACCCAATCAGCTTTCACAGGAAGAACCTGGGTCTGGCAGACCCTGCCCTGAAGCGCTGACTTCTACATCACACTGGCTGTCATAGGGGGGCCATCTCAGTAGGGTATAATGACACAGAGCCCACCATTTTCTCCAAGGGAACTGATCTCTGCCATCTGGAGAGCAGTTGTAATTCTGAGTCATCTCCAGCCCTCACCTGGAGATTAGCAACAATGGTTCCCCAGGAGGAAATTGCTGGTTTGGAGGGTGGAGTCTATGGCATTAGACCTGTTTAAGGTCCCACCCCTTCTCAAATCCCCCCCTTTCCAGGGTCCCCCCTTCAAATCTCCAGGAATTTCCCAACCTGGAGTTGGCAACCCTATCTCCTTCCCAGCCAACCACCAGCCTACCATTATCTGCCCCTCTGACTTCAGCTTTCCATCCCCCCCACACACCTGTAGCCTCTATTTAGGAAAAGTAGTCTTTCTCTATAGTGGGGACCCAAGGAGGAGGGAAGCAATGAATAATGACACAGAATACACCCTGCAAAGCAGCCATTTTTTCCCAGGGAAGCTGATCTCTGCCATCTGCAGAGCAGTTTTAATTCTGAGTGATCTCCAGCCCTCACCTAGAGATTGGCAGCAATGGTTCTCCAAGAGGAAAAGTACAGTTTTTCTCTGCAGTGGAGACCAAAGCAGTTTACATCATTCTCCTCTCCCCCTTTTGATCTGCACAACAACCCTTTGAGGTAGTTTAGGCTGAAAGTCTGTGACTGGTGCGAAATCACTCACTCAGCTTCCACAGCAAGAACCTGGGTCTGGCAGACCCTGCTCTGAAGCACTAACTGCTACGCCTAGGGTAGTCAATCTCCAGGTGGAGCCTGAAGATCACCAGGTATCACAACTGAACTCCAAACAACAGATCTCTCTCTCCCCCTGAGCAAAATAACTGCTTTGGAGGGTGAACTCTATGGCATTCTATTCAGCTGAGGCCTCTCCCCTCCCCAAACTCTGCCTTCTGTAGACTCCACCACAAAATCTCCAGAAATTTCTCAACCTGGAGCTGGCAACCATAGTCAGGACTGGCCCCAGTGAGGCCTGGAAAGGGCCTACTGCCTTTGCCTTTTTACTGACAGAAACAAGCTTGGTTGCCTAGCAGCAGCCACTGAAGGAAAAGTTAGCCCCACAGCAGGAGGAGAAGAGAATGGTTTGACAGCCGGTGACCCATCTCAGTAGACAGCCTGCGGCAGAGGGGCCAAGCAGAAGTAGAAGCATCTTTGTCAGGAAAGACAGCCATTTTGGCAGTTTATTCTGTCACAGAAGAGTGTCCAGGCTGGTAGTGGGCAGGGGAGAGGATTGGACCCAGCACCCAGGCAATGGCATACGAGTATTCTTGAGTGGTGGTTGACTGGCCAATGGCTTATGGAGTGCACAGCCAATGGGAGAGCTGGAAAGTGCCAATACGCAGGACAAATTTGGTTTTAGAATGCCCGGGCTCAGGTCGGTGTTCAACATAATATCATATAAACATTATTAAAAACAGTTAAAACCAATATTTATTTATTTTTATTTATTTATTCAATTTATACCCTGCTGTCCCCACCGAGGCGGGCTCAGGGCGGATTACATAAAATGCATATATAAAAATACAGTTAAAACATACATAAACACTGAATGTTCTTCCCTCGGCAGTTTTGGAGGGCAGATATAATAAAGTATCATACTCTAATAGAACATGCAGATGTTCATATCTTACAATCGAAACCATTGAACATATGATTATGGAGTGCCCTATATTCGATGAGTTGAGGGCTAATTTAGTCACCCCTTTACTTATGGAACTGCTAAATGTGTGAGCCCAGATGTCATGGCTACTCAGATACCAATGATCACGTCACCCTCTCAGTGGCAAAATTCATAGGCGTAATAATGAAATATAAGGGAAATAATACTGAGTAAGGTCTTTTAAAATATTTTATTTGGTTCTGATTTCTGCTTAAGGTGATAGCCTATGAACAGTACTAGATAGATAGAAACATACATAAACAATCAATTATTCATTTTCCTAAAGTGCAAGAGCAAATTCCTAGATTAGACCATGCTACTACTTCGGTGTTAGTCCTGATGGTATTCTCACAACGACTCAGTTTGATTGACTAATTTATGCGGTGAGCCAGGATGAAGGTAGTAAAGCCAAGACACAGGGTCACTCCTCGGTGTTTAAGGTGGCTCCTAATCGAAGGCCTGGTGGAAGAGCTCCGTCTTACAGGCCCTGCGGAACTGTGAAAGGTCCCGCAGGGCCCTGATTTCCTCTGGGAGTTAATTCCACCAGTACGGAGCCGCCACCAAGAGCCACACAGTCTGGATGTGCTCCTGAACAGAGAGGCCCATCACCAGCCTGGCTGCAGGATTTTGCACCAGCTGCAGCTTCCGGATTTGGGACAACGGCAGCCCATGTAGAGAACATTACAGTAGTCTAATCTTGAGGTGACCATTGCATGGATCACTGTTGCCAAAACGTTGCGTTCGAGGAAGGGAGCCAACTGTCTAATCAGCCGGAGGTGGTAAAAGGCTGACTTGGCAGTGGCTGCTATTGTTAGAGAGGCATCCAGAAGCACTCCCAGACTACTAACCTCCGGCGCTGGCACCAACTGCGCCCCATCGAAGGTCGGGAGTGGGATCCCTACCCTCAGGCCACCCTGATTCAGGCACAGGACCTCCGTCTTCATCGGATTCAGTTTCAGTCAACTCAGTCTAAGTCAACCAGCCATGGCTTGTAACGCCTGGTCCAGATCTTCCAGTGTAGAGCCAGACTGGCTGCCCAACAGCAGATAGAGCTGGTGTCATCCCCATATTGCTGACACCCCAGCCCATGCCTCCAGGCAAGGGGGCGCATGTAGATGTTGAACAACATCGGGGAGAGTACCGCCCTTTCAGGCACACCACAGGTCAGTGGATGCCTTGGGACAGTTGTTTCCCTAGCGCCACCCTTTGTCCCCGTCCCTGCAGGAAGGATGCGAGCCATTGCAAGGCTAGCTCCTGAACTCCAGAGTTGGTGAGGCAGTGGATCAGTAACTGATGGTCGACCATGTCGAATGCTGCTGACAGGTCTAACAACAACAGCAGTGTTGACCCGCCTCAATCCAGATCTCTCCTGAGGTCGTCTGTGAGGGCAACCAATGCTGTCTCTGTCCTGTGTCCTGGGCGAAAACCGGACTTTAAGGGTCTAGAGTGGAAGTGTCATCCAAAAAGCTCTGGTCTGCCATGGTCCTCTCGATTAACTTGCCCGTATAGGCCTCCTTGAGTGTCCCCGGGAAATTATCCTCCAATAAGGGTTTGTTGATAATCTCTCCTAGGGCACCTTGAAACCCAGTGCCACCAGCTTTCACTAGCCATGATGGGCATCGATCAAGGCGACATGTGATGGGGCGTACAGTTATGAGCAATTTGTCAACTTTCTCTAGACTGAGTGGACTGAAATGATCCATAACCCGGCTCAAAGATGTGCATGGAGCCTTGAGTTTGCTCACTGTCTCAACTGTGGTGGGGAGGCCACAGCGGAGTGACAAGATTTTGTCTGCGAAGTAGCTCACAAAGGCCTCACAGCCAGTATCCAATTCCCTAATGTTTGACCCTTCCTTGTGGCAGAGTCGTCATGGACCAAATCGTTCTAAACAATTGGGCTGGGCATGAGCTCGCAGATGTAATCAGAACTGCGTAGTGTTCTTTCTTCCCAGCTTTGACTGCTATCTCATAGGATCTCATAAACGTCCCATAAGATGTTCTTGTAGCTTCGTCACGGGCATGCAGCCACTGTCCCTCTAGCCATCTTAGCCTTTGCTTCATCAGCCGCAACTCCTCGGTGTACCAAGGTGTGAGCTTAGAGTGAGGGTGCAGAGGGTGTTGGGGAGTGATCTCGTCGATAGCTGCAGAAAGTTGGCTATGCCAGTCCTCTACAAGCTCATCTAATGAATCACCAGGGGGCATCGGATCCCTTAGAGCCATCTAAAGCCGCACTGGGTCCATTTGGCTCTGTGGGCGAGCTAAAATATGCTTGCAGCCCAAACAGGGTCGGGGTGAAACATTCAGACGGGCTCTCAGGGCAAGGTGGTCCGACCATGGCACTGCCTGGGCAGTGATCCGGTCCACCGTAACCCCTGCTGCAAAGATCAGTTCGAGTGTCTGACTAGCCCGGTGGGTACGAGTTGTTACATATTGGGAGAGTCCCAGTGCCACCATGGATGACACTAGGTCCACTGCCTGAATGGAGGTCGCATCGTCAGCGTGGACATTGAAATCCCCCAAGACTATCAGTCTAGGGTGTTCCAGTCCGACACGGCCTCCATCAGGGATGGCAGGCTATTGGCTGGTGCATCGGGCAGTTGCTACACCAGCCAAATTGCCAAACTCTCCTCGGCTTCCCATACTAGACCAGCACACTCTGTGCTCACGATCTTAGGCAGTGGGAGTGCTCTGAAGGAGTAAGCCTCCCAAATGAATAGAGGCCCTCCCGCCCCTTAATCCAAGATTGGTGGAGGACCGAGAACCCAGAGGGAGCCAAGTGAAAGAGAGCTACTGTCTCTCTTCTTGCACACAGATCTTGGTCATGCATACCAGGTCTACTTTCTGCTCAAGCAGGAAGTTCTGAAGGACCATGGTCGTCTTATTTATAAACCTGGTGTTACACAACACCAATGTTGGAGGGGTGTCATTCATCCTGGCCCCACTACCAGCAACCCTTGGGATGGGACATAGGCTGGAAGAGTGCTGAGCCACTCCACTTCTCCATCCCCTTCCCTTATCTCTATGCCTCATCCCACCGCTATACTTTCCCCTCCCCAGGAGCACTGGAATCCTTTGTCCCATCATCACCGGTCCTAGTGGTCTTCACAAGCCTCAGACCACTAAGTTGAACTAGTTGACACACACTTTAGTATATGCTACCCTGCTAGTTTACAAATTCCCAGTGCTGCTAAGTCTCAGCTACCTAACCTATCCTGCCAACCCACTTCAATAACCGATTGCCAAATAGACCCCGATTCCTCTGACCAGTGACCTAAATAATGGCTACGGATAGATAAAAGCACAGTAGTACTAAAAGATGACATTAAAATTTCCTGATGGTGTCACTGGCCTCATGGGGAGGCAGGGGGTGGGGGTGCCAGAAAAGATGGAACAGTCGCTGTCCTCAACCAAATGCCTGGTGGTATCGGGTCCTGCAGGGCACAGATGTTATTCGGCAGAGAGTTCCACCAGGTTAAAGCCAGGGCAGAAAACACCCTGGCTCTGGTTGAGGATAGCTGGATAGATCTTAGGCCGAGGCCGTTTTATGTCTTGTTAAAATTAAAGCCCTGTCAGAAATATACACTCTGGATTTGTCATATTTTAAAATATTTATACATAATTCCATCACAAGTAAAACGTTAAACTTCTTTGATTGTAGTATCTAAATCACAATTTCTCTACTTTATTGATCCCCCTCCCCAACATATATTTCAGTTGAAGTAGTTTTGGTTGTTGGAAGATCTCCTGAGATACAGCATATAACATTACAACGGTATATATTTTAAATTGTGTTTACTAACTATAAGTCAAACATGCTGAACAGATACTAATAAATATAGAGCGTAGGGAAACATCAGCTCAGAATTTTCCAGGAAACCAACAACACCGGCACCTGCAGAATTCGCAACAAGCACCATGGTGGCGCTGGAGCCTTTATCAGACATTACGCATTTTTAAAGCAGAGACCCCTAGGTACTAGAAACTTGTTGGTTTTAAAAAACAGAAGTACAGATCCTTGTACTTGGCTGTTTAAACTTCCATGTCAGTCACAGCAGAGGAACAGTCCCAAGTTGTTATACTGGCTTGAGAGAGGTCAGCTAGAAGTGCATACAGCACTCACGGCCATGGACACACCATGGATGGAAACAGGTTTTACTGTGTCCCTTTCCTGATGCCCATTAATACTTTCTTTTAGTGCTTTACTAAGCAGTTCTAAGCAGGTCTGCTGAGAAACAAGTTCCACTTTATTTAATTGGCTTGCTCCCAAGAAAGGGTTCTTAAGATAGCAGCCATGCATAGGCTGCATAGAGTTTTTCTAGAACTCAGAATGATCATTTTACCTTGTTTTTACAGAGCAGTGCATCTCCTTGCATTTAGCTGCACTGATCATTGTGTTTAGAACTTTTCATACCTTGCTTTGGGTAACAGTGTCCTGCAGTTTTGAGACTTCTTCGCTTTCACCCATTTTCTCCATGGAGTAGATTAAGATTGTGCCTCTAAACAAATCAATTGTTTGGCTTTTCATAATGGAACCTTAATTTTAAAGCTGCCCATATGCTGAAACTTGGTTTTCTGTTTGCTTAAATGAAATGTCATTATAAATATTTGCAGTGGGTCGTTGGTAGCCATATATTTTTCTGCAGTGTTGGTTAGTGGATGATGGGAGGCTTTTATAACTGCCATTCTAGCAAGTGGGAAGTTTAGTATTTGAGATGTTGAAGGCGGGGTTTTGGGGGGGGGAGATATAGCAGGGAGATCAGCCAGTTCTCTTGCACTGAACAGGTTTTCCCAGTGGTTATTGAACCAGAAAGAGACACTGATTTATGGTACGCTTGTCTCACAAGGTCCAGGTTCCAGTTCTTGGCTCTCCCCAGGTACAGGTGTCATTCTTTGCACTTCTCACTAAATAAGACCATCTGTAAGCATCACCCTGTGGGATTCCGTAGGCAGCCTTCATAAAAATGTACTTTGTTTTGCACTTTCTGGGTTTTTTAAGGAGAGTTTTATCTCCCAAAGCATCACCTGAACCATTCAGCTAATAATGTGCAACCCACTTCTCTCGCATATTCATGAAATGGAAAACAAAAATCTGAATAAATGATAACCTGCCGGGCCATTCGCATTCAGTGTTGCAAATGAAGTTCTATCTTTGCTTTTTATCTCCGACAGACAAACAACAGAAAGGTGAATTTGCTATAGATGGCTACACCGTCAGAATGAATAATACCCTTCGGAAGGATGGGAAGAAAGATTGCTGTTTTGAAATCGCTGCACCTGATAAACGCATTTATCAGGTTGGACTTTTTATGTCGTCTTCAAATTAAATTGATAAAACTGTTACTGTTCCAGTTATGGAGACATTAACATTTCAATAAAACAACTCCTGACATGTTAGAAAAGGGGGGGGGGGGGGGGGGGGAATCCTCCTTGATTTGCTTACCCCATACAGTCATATAATAATGTTAAAATCCAGATTAAGTTCTAATACTATCTTTTTGGGGGATACGAACAACCAATATGTCACTTTTATCTATTGGTCCGTTTCACTGCTTATATTTTAATATCTATTATCTAATAGGTTTGCATGATTTTTTTCCTAGGATGAATTATATTGTAAGAGAATTGAATTATATATATTAAAAAGCCCCAAAGTGTTAAATATGTATTGTATTGCTTAGAGGTCTGGGAGGGAGATCTGAGTAAAAGCACATGTCAGCTGTGCAATTCAAGACCTATCAGCTAGGCATCAATGTGGAATGTAAGTTTAATAAGTTTTAAATATCTGAGATTGCAGTTGAAAGCCAGTTAATTAAGTTGTCAGGTACTGTGTTGGAATCTGACAAGAACATTTTTAAGAAAACTGTACCCAGCAGTCTAAAGAAATTCATGGGTGTCTTCTAATTGTCAAGGGCGAATTTCGTTCATCAGTCCTGCTTGTGACATTGATGAAGAGAAGCAGCTTTTTTTCTTACACAGCTGCCAGCTGCTGATCAGAGTTCCAAATCCATCATCCTCTGCTTCAATTACGTAAATTTGTCAAAATTAACTGTACATTATAAGAAGCATCCTTGCAAGAAAGATACCAGAAGACATGAGAAGAATTACTAATGGTGGCTTGAGGAAGTGACAAGAATGCTACTTTCTTTTCATGGCTAATATAGTGCTAGCTGTAGTTGTTATATTTGTTATTTGCAACTTGTTAAAATCAAGTTTCTGAACAGTTTACAGCTGCCACTCCCAAAGAAGCGGAGGAATGGGTGCAAAGCCTCAAGTTTGTATTACAAGGTAAGTCAATTGATGCAAAGATTTGTTGTTTATAGTGTAGTCTACCAATAAAAGCCTTCTAGCAGAGTTCCTGTTAGCTATCCGAATAGGAACTGTTTTGCAACCATGTTTCTTACTTGGTATTTCCTGTTCTGCAGAGTGCTTTCCAACATGTTTCTGTATATATGAAATTGCAGTCCTGTTCACACTTAGTTTAAAAATTGAACCCATTGGACTTACCAGGACTTGCCTGGAAGTAAGCAAGGATAGGATCATGCTGTAAAGTTGAGTGCATCCTATATTAAGTGCCAGCAGAATACAAGATAACAGTCGCACCTGTATTCCGGTACAATTTCTAAGTAATGCAGTTGTGATTTGGGGATTGCATTTCCTCGGCTTTCAAATTAAAGAGGAATGTAATTTTTCTTCTGTAGAGTTCTTGATGTGCTACAGTAAATTCGTGTTGTTGGGAAGATATCTGTCGTACAATGTGTTGTGTTCTTGCTAACAGACATGGAATCTGAAGTTATTCCAGAGGAGGTCGAAGAATATGACGACGTTGGGGAAAGTGACATAAGTTCACCACAAGTCAGCATGCAGCCAATGGAGGATGACATTTACGAAGTACTTCCAGGTACTTTTGAGATATGTATATATGTGTATAATGCACATAGGTCTGAAAGAGTAGGAAAAGTTGGTAATATGTGTTTACAGTGCATATAGGTCTGGAAGAGTAGGAGAAGTGGGTGATATGTGTCTAGCATGTCTCGATGAATGGGGAAGACTTAGATTCAAACCCCAGTTCAGCCACATGGCCTTGAATGAGTCCTGGAATATCAGCCTCATTTCCATATCATGATCAATGGTAATGGCATGCTGATGTGTTCTTTTTTCTTTTCTTTTTTTTGAAAGGAGACTCTCGTTTTTAACCAGGTCTAAGTAAGAGTAATTTAGTTTTGACTAATAAGGGCATTGCAATCAGACAGAAATTGTGAAAATGGTCTCTTGGGATTATTGGCTCATTAGTATCCTCTCTGCTACATAATTTTTTAATTAAAAAATTGACGTGCCTTACAGCTTTGTCCCACCAACTCACTCATCTTTTGTTCATCATTCACAGTGTCATTTGTGTTAACCAGAGCTTCTCCACATCCTCTGTGTTCTCAGCTGTTTCCAAATATGTGGTTTTTGTAATTCCTGCAAAAACACAATGTGGTGTTTCATAGAAAGGCTCTACTGAAGACCTGCATATAAAATTGCTTGGGAGCTTGAAGAAGGGCACTGAAAAAATATCATATTTTACAGTTTAGGAAACTCTTGATGCTCACTTAACTATGATTAATTCTGAAAGATCATCTTGTGTTTTCATGAACTTCTGAAGTCACGTGCTGTACAATCAATCCCTGGAAGATATATAGGAAAGGAGCAAGTGCCTCTGATGTGCAGTGTTTTCCCTTTTAACAGTGAGTGATCAGAACCTGCCCATATTCCTCTGAGATTGCAACTAAGGATTTCCACATCTGCTTCTGTCCTGCTTGGAAGGTTTCTATCTTGCACTCTGGTGCCTCTCATTTGGAAAGTGGAATTCCTGGGAGTTAGGATGTCTTACCATTTTGGCCTTTATCATTTTTAATACCCATAACACACCCAGTGTTTATCTCTGGTTTCCACATCTATCCTTGCCACTGATTGTCAGTGGATAATATTCTGCATCTCATTCTTGGTGATAATTTGAGCCTAGAATCCATTGTCTGTTGTTGCTAATTTAACAGCATCTTCCTGGTTGTTCTTTATTCTTGCCTACATACTGTAACTGATCATGCTGTTGTTTTATTCACATTTTTTAGCACTGGAACAATGCTTGGGGTGCATTCCCTATCTTGACTGTACTTGTTCCGGCAGAATGCAGAGAAAGGTGGCTCTAGAACTTTCCCCTTAGGACTTTGTCCCCTGTATAATAGGAAGCAATGTTTCCAAAGTATAGCCAGTTACCACTTATAGTCTGCTTTCTGTAAAGAAAAAAGCATCTCAGGAGAAAAAACACCCAGAAATCTATGCATTTTGTTAAGAGGTTAGTTTTTCTTCCCCAAAATCATTTAATGTATTGGGGTATTGAAATACACATACAGACCTCAGGAGAACATGAAGAAAACTGTGGTCCAGTGAATCAATTTAAGTGCTCTGGAGAGATGCAGTCCTTCTTGATAACCTGGAGAATATTTATCCCACCACAGAGAAATATTCATGGGGTAGAAAAATACCTCAAGTTTCAAAAACATTAGGAATTTTAAACCTTGTGCCTTAACGTTCATAAAAGTTTGTTAGTTGTCTAAGGCCTTAGGTTCAAATAATAGGTTTCATTGTTCCATTAAAAAAAACAGTATAGCCTTGTAAAGGGAGTTATTCAATATGCAAAAGTGTAGGGCTGAATCTAAGCAAAAGAAACATTCTGTCTCGCGTGTTTTCAATTTCTGGATATTTTAGTAGTGTGAAACAATGATTTGTGCCACCACAAACAAAAACAGTCTTGTGTGGCTTTTTTTACCCTGGGATATATTGGAATTTGGAATTTATAGCTGGTCCATGGGGTCGCGAAGAGTCGGACTCAACTGTGCGACTGAACAACAACAATATATACTGCACTGGCCTTCTCTTAATGAAGCATCCTGCTCTTCTGTGAAGAACATCCCTCTCTCCTTTCAACTGTAGTTCCAGAGGTATGTCTGCACCAGCCCTGAGTGAGAGCCTGCCTTATTTTGTTGTTTTTTTAAAACCCTACACAGAGTAGAAAATACATCCAGAGAGCTCACTTCCTATCCAAAAAGAAAATATGGGAATATTTTAATCCAATTTTGAAACTTGATACTGGAGAAAACTGCTATAGGGATTATCCTAGAGTGGTGTCCATTTTGTAGGTATCATGTTTCGTGGCATAGAAATGTCCCTTTTTTATCCCTTTCAGATTGATGAGTGGTACCCATTTGTTACCTTGTTGAAGGCTTAGCTTCTACTCGAGTTTGGTATTCAAATGTCTCTTGGTGAGAAGGTGGCCTGCTAATTCATTATGAACAGTAATACAGAATAGATGCCACTTCTAAAAGGACCTTGCTCAAAATTTTGATTGGCTCAGTATTGTCATGTTGGTGTACTATTTTGAAAAGCTTTGGAAATTTTAAAATAACTCCATGATTTCAAAGAAGCTTTGGGCATAACCCATGGACTCTCCCCCCCCCCCCTTTGAGCAATCCTTCAGCCCCAATTGCCGAATGGCTTTTTTAAAAAACTGGAGGGACTTTCAGAAACTGTTTGATATGACACATGAGGAATTTCACAGGGCTCTTGCTTTTAAAAGTAGTTCTTTGGGTCACATTTTAACATTCTATAATATCACTATTTAAATATTGGATCGTGGTGGTGAAAGTGCTGTCAAGTCACAGCTGACTTATGGCGATCCTGCAGGGTTTTCGAGGCAGCACATGTTCAGAGGTGGTTTGCCACTGTCTGCCTCCACATCATGACTCTGGTATTCCTTGGTGGTCTCCCATCCAAATACTAGCCAGGGCTTGACCCTTCTTAGCTTCCAAGATCTGACGAGATCGGGCTAGCCTGGGCTATCAAGGTCAAGGCAAATGTTGAATACAAAGCATTAAAATCAATTGTGAAATACAGCATGTCACAAAAGGTAGTTTCTCACCTCACGTTGCTCCTTTCCAAGGGCCACTCGTTTTCCCAACATGCATCCGTCACATCACTTGCTCAGATAATACAATAATAGCGCCATTTGTCACAGAATATACCAGATCACTTTTGCCTTGGTTTGTGCTAAGTAACAACAGCTCAGCCACCATCGTCTGCTGTATGCCTGGAGGAGTCTCCTTTCAGCTCTCCTTTTAAGAAACATTCCCAGGGAGTATTACTTCATTGTTCATACTGACCTTTGCAAGATTTCAGCCCCAAACCCCAAATGTCAACAATAATTGGACTTTGGTATCAGTCACGAATGTAATAAAACCTGTGACATTTTCAGCTTCAGTCTATGAACCTGTTTGGCTCCAGAGCATCTCAGTACCAACAGATGCAATGGCATCCTCATCCCAGGGAACAAGAGGTTTTATGCAACCTGGGAAAAAAGCACATTTTTGGTGCTTTTTGTAGTATTCACAACAGTTTTCTAGCTTGATCTTTTTCAGTAACATCAAGAACAAGGGCCATATCAGTTTACCGTCGCTGATCTTTGAAAACATGGAGGAGGGCTTATATTTTGCCCTTTTGGAAGCTGAATGTAGATACTTTGTATTTGATACACTGTTGTTGTTAGTTTTCTTTTTTAGTCCTTTTTCTGCTATGTCTTAAAATGGATTCTAATTTTCCCCCAACCCAAACTTTTCCTTGCTTATATTAAGTCTTCAAAAGGACTTGATTGTTTTGTTGCAGAACAATGCAAGTTGTTGGGACAAGTGTTTTTTTATGCTCTTCAAAGCTTTCTCACTGAGTGTATACAACTTCTTGATCTGCATCCAGAACTGCAGGGTATGAGAAGGAATGTAGTGAATGTTCTGAGCCTTGGAAGTAACTATTGTGTCAAGTTGTATATAATTTATTTTAAAGAATAATGCGAACATAATTTATCAATAGCCTTTTAAAAGGAAAGGATGACACACAGTTAGAGGTAACATACCATTTACTAATCTTTTTTTACCAACTTTATCTACTTTGTGCTCTTTAATCAGTATGGCATTATGGTTAGAGTGTTGGACTGCAAACTGGGAGACCAAGGGTCAGATCCTCATTCTGCGTGCTGGAAGACCTTGGGTTTCAGTCTCAGGATCTCTCTCTCTCTCTCTCTCTCTCTCTCTCTCTCTCTCTCTCTCTCTCTCTCTCCCTCCCTCCCTCCCTCCTCTTGCTAGCGTACCTCAGAGGGTTGTTGTGAGGGAGGATGAAATAAGGGAGAGAGAACTATGTGCACTGCCCTGATAAAAACATGGCAGATAGCTGATATCACTGTGATCCACAGAGGGGGGAGATGGGGGAGAGTAGTAATCCCTTTTGTAGAAAATGTTGAGGGATCTGGGTGTTCTCATTGCTGCTGAATTAATTTCTTGGGCATTCAGAGGAAGTGATAGGGTTGGGGTTAACCAAAGCAAAAATGCTGTTGGAGAGGTAGAGCCTCAAACTTTTCCCCACAATGATGTCATCCTTCGTGGAATAAAATGGACAACCTCTTTTTGTTTGTTTCTTTGACAGTAACTTGACAGACGTCTATCCATTCATAACTGATGAGAATGTGGAGAGCTTATTTATTTATTAAAAACAAGAATATCTGCCCTTTCCCACCCTCTACATTGGTTCGTAGTAGGAGTAACTATGTATGTATGTTAAAGATTTCTAAAAATCCCCTTATACTATGTATGGATCTGATGCTGTCTTACAGAACCCATTAAAATTCTGCCAACCACTCAAGATGTAGATAGATGTTTCCACATCCCCTCTCTACCTCTCAAGGTCTGTCTGCCATTGCCAGAGGCCCATTGTTCTTCCTTAATGGCATAATTGGGTAAAATATCTCCTTTTCCAGAAATATGTGGCCAGTCTGACACTTAGGAGCCAGATATGATTGGTAGCTTTCCCCCCTCTCTCTGATGACCTCAGCACTAGGAAGCTGGGGGGAAAGGCATCTCTGTGCTTATAGGTTTAGGCATATAGAGAAAAGTCAGAGTCAAGAGTAGAAATAGTCAGGCATCTCCATCTGACCCTCTTTCATGTCCTTGAAGCCTGGGAACCCCTGCAGCTTCTTCCCACTGCTTTCCTTAGGTGCAAAATCCTGGACCACGTAGGAGGACCCCACACTGTCACTCCTTTCATGCTAGTATTGCTCCTCCTGGAAGCTCTGACACGAGGAGGAGCTACAGTCAAGGCTTCTTTCACGTGCCCAGATTGTTAACTGTAGCAGCTTCCATGGTGCTGTAAGGAGAAGGGACCCTTTGGGGGGGGGGAGACAAAGCTGGTACTGTGTGAAGGAGGAGGAGGAGGAGGAGGAGGGATTTATACCCCACCCTTCACTACCCAAAGGTGTCTCAGAGCGGCTTACAAACTCCTTTCCCTTCCCCTCCCCACAACAGACACCCTGTGAGGTGGGTGGGGCTGAGAGAACTCTAACACAAATTGCTCTTTTTCAAGGACAGCTGTGCCAGAGCTTGTGACTGACCCAAGGTCACATCAGCAGGTGCAAGTGGAGGAGTGGGGAATCAAACCCGGTTCTCCCAGATTAGAGTCCGCACACTTAACCCTTACACCAAACTGGCTCTAAAGCAGTACCTTAAATTTTAAGAGGCTCTGAGACTTTTCATGTAACATCTGGAACTGGTCCTTGCAAATAAAAACATGAGTCCTTCGAATCATGCAGTTCTACTGTTCAGGGAACTGTTCGAAAACAGAAGATCCAGGCTCCCGCAAATTTGCTTTGTATTAAAATAAGATATTTTAATAACTGATACTGATCAATCATTCATCATGCATCATTCAGTGGACCAACACAAAGGCATTTTTGACAATATTGATTTGTTAAACCAATAGGATGCAAACGCTATGTGACAGAAGTTGGTGCTGGTTATGAGATAGAATCCCGCACTGGAGAAGCTTGTCATTTCAGAGAGACAAAAGTAATTTTACTTGTATCTGAGCTCCCCCCGCTTTACTGTTGACTACATTTCTGACAGCTGCCTTCATGATACACATTAACGCTTTGTTTATTCATGAATATCTTCAGCACATTAGGTACCCAAAAAAGGACAATTCTTTATATGAAAACAAAGTTATCTTCCTGCATGGCACCATGCTCCGGTTGAAAACAAAACATACTGGAACGTTCTTAAATGGAGCATTAAATAGCAGTGTTCCAGAATACAAGTCATTTTATTAATCATAAACAACAAGCAAATTATTTATTTAATATGTCAAATGGGGAAGTACTGATGTTTTTTAAAAATGTAAATGTCCAAACTACAGTACAAACATTGCTCCGGTAAAACCTTTACTGAACTTATAGAATATTAGGTTACTCCGTTCAGTTTGTGTATATGGAGCTGGATCCAATGATACTCTTCCACTGTATGTCCCTTCAGTGGAGGAAAACTAGGCAGAAGAGACTCATACAATCCATATATTAATGTCACTAAGGAACGTTAAATGATGGAACAAGGGTTGTAGAAGAGAGAACAGTCTTACAAAGTAGCAAAACTAGATACCCACATTGAGTCCTGTTTCATTTGTGCATTTTGAATCTCATATGCGTGGGATTCATGTGCATAGGTGATGATGTTGTGACTTTGTGGAATGGGTTGCCTGAATAGGTGAGGGGGGCCCTCCTTGGAGATCTTCAAGAGGCACTGCAAGACGTGCCTGTTTGCTGGGCTTTTATGGGGGTTTGAATGGTGGGCATCTTTTTAAAGGGGAAGGAGTTGAGAATTTGGGGTTTGCTATTTTATTTTTGGTTTTAAAAGAAGATGTTTTAAACTATTATTGTAAGCCAGCTTGAATCACAAGAAAAGGCAGATGTAAAGGTTTTTATAAATAAATAAAATTTTAAAAATCTACCCAAGCCATAACTACACCATCCAGTGGTGGTAAATCTTCCCCTATCAGAACATTGGCATTGCCAGCCAGCATCACCTCCATCTGGGCTGAATTCAGCTTTAGCTTGTTCTCTTAGCCTTAGTCAGAGGAGAATACATTTGGGTGGCATCTGCAGACTGATGACACCCAGTCTCAAACTCTGGATAGTTCTGTTGAATAGTTTCACATGGCTATTAAACAACATAGGGGAGAGGACAGATGAAGCCCTAGAGTACCCCCATGTGTTTTATCCTAGGGGGCAGATTCCACAATGCAGCACTTTCTGCATTGTATTACAGAGGAAAGATTTCAGGGTTACCAGGGGTCGTTTCGTAGAAAAAGAGCTAGGGGAACTCATTAGCATAACTCATTAGCATATTTTTAAGGAAGCACCTTGCCAGAGGCAGAGGAGACCAGCTGAGCTCTGAGCAGGAGCAGGAGAGAGAGCTGTGAGAGAGGTGAGTGGGTTTCTTTTACTTGCTTTCAGCTGAGAGAATTCAGCTAAGGATATTTTGTGGGAAAACTGTGTTTAGCAGTGTGTGGAAGCACTTAGAGTTCTTGCAGAGTCCTGGCTGATTGAGTGTGGGAGAGGAACGGGCACTGTTTGACTGGGATTGCCTGTAATTGAGAGGAAGTGGAAGGGGCATTGTTTTGCCTGTGATTGAGTGCCTGGGTGAATTTGAATTTGAATAGCTGCTGCCTGACCTCTGCTGGGGGAGGCCTCTATTTAAGGAAGCACCTTGCCAGAGGCAGAGGAGACCAGCTGAGCTCTGAGCAGGAGCAGGAGAGAGAGCTGTGAGAGAGGTGAGTGGGTTTCTTTTACTTGCTTTCAGCTGAGAGAATTCAGCTAAGGATATTTTGTGGGAAAACTGTGTTTAGCAGTGTGTGGAAGCACTTAGAGTTCTTGCAGAGTCCTGGCTGATTGAGTGTGGGAGAGGAACGGGCACTGTTTGACTGGGATTGCCTGTAATTGAGAGGAAGTGGAAGGGGCATTGTTTTGCCTGTGATTGAGTGCCTGGGTGAATTTGAATTTGAATAGCTGCTGCCTGACCTCTGCTGGGGGAGGCCTCTATTTAAGGAAACACTGAGCTAGTGTTAGCTCAGAGTTTTCTATCCTCTGGCTCACACATTTTTGTCTTGGCTCGGGAAGGAGGGCTCCAGAAGAACAAACTTAATTTATGCAGCAGCCCAATCGCCTGCTCACAACGTTCATGCCAGCAGCTCACAAAGTGGGATTTTTGCTCACCGGACTCCACCGCTTAGAGGGAGGGCTGGTCTCATCACCTCCCCCCCTCCCCCAAGCTGTCTTCCTGCTTCCAGGTTCCTTCGAGGGGGCGACTCATGCAAAGGCCAGGCTGCTGGAGGAGGGGGAGAAGTGACCGGAGGGGGGTTGCACAAGCCCTGTGGCTCAAACATTTTTGTCTTGGCTCAGGAAGGAGGGCTCCAGTAGAGCAAACTTAATTTATGCAGCAGCCCAATCGCCTGCTCACAACGTTCATGCCAGCAGCTCACAAAGTGGGATTTTTGCTCACCGGACTCCACCGCTTAGAGGGAGCGCTGGTCTCATCACCTCCCCCCCCCAAGCCGTCTTCCTGCTTCCAGGCTCCTCAATGGGGCTGGGAGTCCTTGCGGAGGCCACGTGGAGTGGCCACGGCCAGGCAGAGGGGGAGGACGCCAACTTACCCTCCTGCTTCCTCCTTCTGCAACAGAATGAGGCTGGAAGCAAGTTGTGTGCCCCGCCCCCCGCACCTCACGGGGGAACGGCGATCCCCCACGATCCCCTCCAATCGACCTCTGAGGGTTACTCTTCTAATGCTCCATATGACACATAAGGATGCATGATCTACAGTATCAAATGACACCAACAGATCTAATAAAACTAGCAGTGCAGCATTGCCCTCTATCAATTTATGATGCAGTCTACCAGAGCCATCAGTACCATCTGTTCCAAAACCAGGCCCGAATCTAGATTAAGACTACTTCCGCCAGCTCAACCATGGCACCTACTGGTAAGCTATATAGACATTAAACCAGCAGAATCCCCACCCTCTTCCTGGTACTCACCACAAGGTACATACTGTCATTGCCAGCTCCTGTTCACACTGGGAACCTGCAGAAGGAGAGGGACTATAGCCACCTCATTTCATTATCTGCCTGTTATAGGTTGATTTAAATAAATTAGGGCAAAAAATATCAGATTCCTCCAGCCAGGTTTTGGTCAAGCAAGCCAGGTCAACCCCTCCTTCCAAGATCAGATCATAGATGGTTGAAATCTTGCTGCTGCTTTATTGGTCTTTGAACATCATCGGGGTAGTTTATCTAAAAAAGAAATCAAATAATGTCCAGCCAATAGTTTAGAAGGCTTTTTCACACAAGCATTTTGCCACCTTGAATATCACATCAAGGTTTCACTTGGAATAAAGTAACCCGCTAAACACATACAAAAGAAAATTATATTAAGCTAATAGTTTTTCAAGTGCTGGAAATAATGCAAAAGACTTAGCTGCTATGTAAGAACACCACAGTGTAGTTTTTGTCCCATTGGAAAGTTTTGTCAGTGGTGTTCAATGGCTGCCATCTTGACAGTTGTCAAGAGCATGAGCAGGAAAATAACGCTGTCAAATTGAGAGGTGCAGAAGATGCACATTTTCTGTGGATATATGTGCCTTGCACAACTTCAGATGGTGCAATGCAAGCTGACAACAGCATGTTTTTTGGAATGTTGGGGTTGGGGATTCACAAGATTGAGCTGGAGAAGAATGCAAGCTGAAAGACTGTGCTGTTCAATTTGCTTATTTTTGTAGTATAAATTAACTAGGCAAACTTTTAACTAGTAGATTATTTTGGTTTATGTAGAATTGAATACAGAAATATTTGTAGGGCATCATAATGTTGATTTTAGACAGTTGAATTTCAAGCAGCAGTGCCTAACTTATTGACACTGAATGAAAATATGGCAAATCTCTCTGGCTCTATCTCTAGTCAATGTGCTGTCAGCATAAAGATGCAGAAACATCAGTCGCTTAAAATGGTTAAAGCAACTATGAGAAGCATCTGGGAACCAGACCTTTCCTGTGGAAGCATGCCAAAAACGTCATTCTGTTTCCTTCTACTATAGTGAGCAGTGCTGAAACACCCTTCCCCCCCCCTTGAATTCAGACAGGCATCTACCCAGACAAAAAGGAAACAAATTTGAATTTTCTAAGCCCATGAATTATCCACAAAGTAGATGATACAGAGGCTCAAATCTGTTGTTTTCATGTGGTACTATCTATATACTTATTATGCCAGGTCACATTTGTCACAATTAAAGATATTTAAAAGAATTGCTTTTAAATCAACTCCCTCCCCCTCCCCCCCGGCTGATAAATATGCACAGGGAGTATCACATGACGTGTGAAGAGTTTTCTGCTTCGTATTAAGTCACAGAATATTGTGTTTGACAATTGGATCCAAAGGTAGGGTAACTTTTATTGTCATTTTTAATTATGCCTGCATGAGTTAGGGCATTTATATAAGAAAAACCATTTGTTCTGCCATTCATTATAATACATTGCATAGCATAAGATTTACAGAATATAATGTAAATTTTAACCAACTGTTAAGCAAAAATATCTAAATCTGTACAGATTTGTAGGTTCTAATGTGGAAAGAAGAACATATGAGCCAATGTAATTTGTTTGAACCTGTGTTAAGCAATGGAGAACAGTATGTCTTTCCTTTTTAAATGTGTGGCATGTAAATGGGCAAGCAGCATTCAAGGTATCTTCACTGATAGTAAAGGGATGCCCCCCCCCAAGTCATCAACATTTTTAAAACAGGCCACCCAAAGGCAATGCAGAGGCCTCTACGTAGTCAGATATGCAGGAAAATCCAAAAGAGAGGGAGGTGCCTTCACCCACAGTGGCATGATGAGGATTAAATATGCTGCAGGAGCATGAAATGTTGAAAACTGCTGAGAGTCAGTTAAAATGGGGTGGGAGGGTGAAGAAATTAACCTGGTCAAGTCCCTAAAAGCTTATAGAATCCTGGGGGGGGGGCGGGAAGGGGGTGCAAATGTATTTTCTGAATTGTTTATTCTCCCCACCACCACAATAGGCCATCAGTTTTTTCCTTCTAATATGCTCAATGGCTAGGGAGCCACATGTGGTTCTTTGACATGCCACCTATGGCTCTTCTGTAAGCACCTTTCCCCATGGCACCTACCTCATGTTTCAGGAAGTTGGGCAATTGTTATTAGCCCAGGTTAAAACTAACAGATTTTATTTTTAACACACATCATGTGTGTTTTCAGGATTGTGGAGATGTAGTCGTTCTGTGTTTTAACATTAGTAAGGAGAGAGCTGTAAAATTCCTGAGGTGGAAGAGACAGCCACACACACAAGTTCCCTTTGACGTACCTACAATCTGGAATAGTGTCTTATGCTTTTGTAGCTTGTGTCCACTGCAAAAGATGGAACAGAGTCTTCTTTGCACGCCCTTTGTGAGCACACACTCAGTGACACTCACCCACATGTTTATGCCTTCAGCGTAGCATTCCATAAAACGAAGACCAGTTACTCTTGAGTTCAAGCTATCATTACATGTTCCTTAAAAAAAAAACACAACACCATAAATTCAAGCATGGATAATTCACAAAGGATAATTCAGTATGCCATCAGTTCAGAACTCATTCTCACAGGGCACACAGTAGTCATGTGGCTCTTGTGGGAATTGTGAATGTGTGGAGTGAATGCCACTATTCTAATAGCAAACTTCATGGTGGAATTCCTTTCGGAAAGGCACAGAGCCACTTGGAGTCAAGGTTGAGGGTTTCAGCATGGGTATGCAGAGAGAAAAAAAGACTCACACCTTTTCCTCCCCCTCCCAAAACAATGCTCCATAAAGATTGTGTGTGCTCATTTTGCTTTTATGTTGAGAGCAGTTAAGAGCTAGTCAAAGGAGAGGGAAAAATTGGCTTGCGTCAACTCCTAAGAGTTTATAGCATCTTTGGACTTCCTAATTGTGTATATTTCCCTTCGGCGTACATGTAATTGCTTGCAGACCCCTGATTTGTTACCCCCCAATATATATTTGAACCACATTTAGGCATTCTTGCAGATCCATCTGAATTTATGTAACATGGTATTGCATTTTACCCTGCAAAATACATTTTGATTAAAACATGTTGATTTCCATTGTCACTGCTGCCTTCAGGTTCAAGCTAAAACTCCCATTTCTCTCAGTACCTCAGACTCTTTGAAAATAAAGTAGGCTTGACCAATTGATACCTAAGGTGTGAAAAATGTTGATCATAAATCCTAGTGAGCGGCTGTTTGTGAGAATAGTTAAATTCATAAAGTCCATTTTCTTCATGGTTTCCTTATGATTTCTGCCTCCTTCATCTCTACAGATGGAGAGCTTTTTGTGCTGAAGGAACTTCTGCTGATCCAGTAGACATTTGCAGGTGTTAAGGGCTACAGTGCCCATATGGAGCTTCCTTACCCATAGGACTTCCTCACTGATTTTGGCACAGGGAGCAGTGGCAGTGTGAATACTACT
The DNA here is from genome assembly GCF_001447785.1 of Gekko japonicus. Taxonomy (NCBI): domain Eukaryota; kingdom Metazoa; phylum Chordata; class Lepidosauria; order Squamata; family Gekkonidae; genus Gekko; species Gekko japonicus. The sequence continues at coordinate 921,954 of NW_015170898.1, read as the reverse complement.
GTACATGGGGCATGTTACATGGGGCATGTTAGACCATGAATTTCAAAGTTTAAAAAAAATCAGTATTAATTTTAAATAAATCAAGGTAATTAAGAAATTGGGCCTAAAGTAAAGTATTATTGGATATGTCCTGCATTATTCATGGTTTGGCTTATTAACTCAGGATATATAAAGGTTTGTAACTATCTGCGGTGGCTCAAGTGGTTAAGACGCTGAACTGCAGGCTGTGAAGGTCAGTAGTTTAGCAGTTCGAGACCAGAGTTGCCACATGACGGAGTGAGCTCCCGTCTCTAGTTCCAGCTCCTGCCAACATAGCAGTTCGAAAGCAAGAAATTGCAAGTAGATAAATTGCAAGTAGATAAATTGCAAGTAGATAAATTGCAAGTAGATAAATTGCAAGTAGATAAATTGCAAGTAGATAAATTGCAAGTAGATAAATTGCAAGTAGATAAATTGCAAGTAGATAAATAGGCACCACTTCGGTGGGAAGGTAACAGCGTTCCGTGCGCCTTGGTGTTTAGTCATGCCGGCCACATGACCACAGAAACGTCTTCAGACAGCGCTGGGTCTTCGGCTTTGAAACGGAGATGAGCACCGCAACCCTAGAGTTGGACTCGACTGGCTTTCGAGCAAGGGAACCTTTACCTTTTTAACCATCTGCTTGTATAAGAAATAAACAGATACTGTATCAGAAATCCTTCCAAATAATAGACATGGACTTTTCAGCTCCGTACTCTCCGCGCTTCTCCTTTCTAAAGCCTTTCTGATTATCACTTGGGCAACGCTGAAATGCTACTGAACATGCTGCTTACCAGCACAGAGAACTGATGGCATGGAATATACTCTGGTTACATTCTAGCTATGGGAGCAAGGAGAATGATTGCAACTCACTTCCATACTTGGGTAGAGACCCAGTGACCTGCTCAGGGTCACAAAAATGGTTGGTGCTAATACATATGAATTGATGAAAAATTGGTTACAATGTGTACATTGGTCACAATCACATTACATCTTTGTAACGTGATATGAAGCAGACTGGATTGTTTCTTATAAAGTGTTTTTACAAGGTGTTATGTGATATTCAACATTATAATTGTATTCATCAAGTTTCACAAAATAATTATGTGCATATGTCCATGCTCATGTTTATAACCTTAAGCTTTGCTCAGAAAACTGATGTTAGGGGACCCCACTCAAGAGGGCATTATAAAGGTCAAGACGAAACCTAACCAATAGTTTACTTTTTTTCTTTTAGAAAGGATCCTTAGTACTATAATAAAATATTAACTTAAATTGTCAAAAGTTTATTTGTGCATTTCTCTCCACCCAAAGGTCTCAGGCAGTTTATAACAGGTTAAACAGTTTCATTATAGAATCAATACAAAATTCATGCAATCCCTCTTCAAAAGTAGAGGTGAATAAGCAATTTCCCAATGTCCCAATTTCAAGCCAACGAAGACCTTCCATCAAAGGTAGTTGTTAATTCAAACTTCAGGAATTTTGGCATTTCATTGGGGGGGGGAGGTGGTGGTAAAAGCTTCCTGTGGGTTAGTGCCAAGTTAACTTCAGTTACACCTGATTCCAGTGCATGGTGGTGGCAGCCCTTCAGATACTCTCAACCTGAACCACTTAGGATTTTAAAAGTAAAAAAATGGCATCTTGAACTGAATCTGGAAGCCAGCACAATTGAGTTCACTGCATGTGCTAGCAAGGATTTTTTCAAACATATTTTGCACCAGCTGAAGTTTCTAAGCAAATTCTTCAAGGGTAACCCCCCCCTTCCAAATCTGCCCCAGTCAGACAAATCCAGGGTCCACTGAAGTCCATGCTATGGCCCCTACTGATCTCTGCATTAGCTCAAAAGTTCCTTTTCAGGATAATTACAAGCACCTGGTTATATATTTTCTTTTTCTGTGTGGTGTCTATTTTTATTCATAGTCTTTGTAGAGTTCAGACTGGAACAATTCTTTAGAGTTCTGATCATCTGTCTCCAACACAAAACGACAATAAGGATAAAATGTATTGGATGGACAGTTGACCAAAGTCTTCCTAGTTGTCAATATGTTTGTACATCCTTGCTCATAAAATATACTGCAGAGCTGGAAAAAGTACAGAAAAGGGCAATGAAAATGATGAAAGGGTTGGAACACCTTCCCTCTGAGGAAGGCTAAAAACCATTTAGGCTTGAAAGATTAGAACATAAGATGACGAAGGGAGGACATGATAGAGATTTATACACAATGTGTAGAAAGCTCAACAGAGAACTTTTTTTCCAATTCTCATAATACAAGAGCTCAGGGTCATCGAAAGAAATTGATCAGCTGTAGATTCAGCACACAGAAAAGAAAGTACTGTTTCACACAATAAAATTATGGATTTTGCTGCCAGAAGATGTGATAATGGCCACTAGGTCAGATGGCTTTAAAAGGTGCTTACATAAATTCATGAAGCACAAGGTCTGTTAGTGGCTGTTAGACAGGTAGCTAAAGGAAATTTCTGTGCTCACAGCTAGTGTGCTACTAAATATCAGTTGGAGGTGGGAGAAGAAACAACAGATGAAGACTATTGTCAGTTTTCCTATGGTATCTGATGGGCTACTACAGAGAACAAGATGTTGGGCTTAAGTATACCTATGTTATGATCCAGAAGAGCTCCTCTTCTTATAAGTGTATCCCCCCCCCCATGCTGACTTCACTGTTCGCCTTAGTGTATATCCTGTTCTTCAGTGGTAGAGTGATTGTTTCTGGAACATTTTTATTCCTTTTTGCGTTCTTACTATTTTAGACTAATAGAGGCCCCGGTCACACGGGCCAGATAATGTGGGGGGGGGGAGGCGTGGCTAATTGCTCCGGTGCAATTAGAGCCGCCAGAATGCGATCCGACGTGTTGGCGGCAAACCACGGGTCCTGTCCTCCTCGCCTGCGCATTAATGAGGGGCCGGTGCGATCACACCGCAGGAGTCCGGAGGCAGCCCGTGGCAAACCGTTTGCCACTACATAAGAGGTACTGTTTTTTTATTGCGCTTTTTCGGTGGTATGCCACGGGTTGGCCACGGGTGCGCTCCACTTGCCAGATGTTGTGGTGTGATCGCGCCCCGATAATCCACCCACCACCCATGGCTCTCCTGCAGCAAATTCGCCATGTGACCGGGACCAGTGTCAGGAAATAGCCTGATAATGGTAGCACATATAACTTCACCACAGTAGCTTGCTCCCAAATCTGTACATTTGATCTAACATTTAAAAAAAACCCTCTGTGGCATGTTGCGCCTTTTAGCAGTAGGTGGCCTTTGGCTATTGCTTGGAGCACACCCACACCTGCTTGAGCTCCAGCGTCGGGTGCATTCACCCAGGCTGGTGTGTTGCTTGGGGCGTGTCTGCCCAGGCTGGCCGGCCAGCGGGTAGCTCAGGGCACTCCTGCTATGTGTTCAGGCTGACTAGCAGGTCGGTGGCTCAGAGTCCTTAGGCCCCATTTTTACTAATGCACTAGCTGCAGCCTTTCTTTGTAAAGTGAGATCTAGCCACACTTCTCAGTGCTCTGCTCTCATACAGGCTAGATCATACAGGCTAGATCATACAGGCTAGGTGTCAAACATGTGGCCCGGGAGGCTGGATCAGGCCCCTGGAGGGCTTCTAGAAGGCCCGCAGTGGAACTGGCTGTCTTCTGCTGCTTCTTCCAGTTCTGCTGCTGCTGCTTACAGATACATACCTGAACAGCGTACTCAAGATTGCAAAAGCACAGACATTTTGATGCAATAATTCAGAGCAAGAGGTGTCAGTTGTCAGACACTGTTAAATAAACAAAATATTGCAAGAATGCTAATGTTTTGAGCATAATTTTATTTTAGGGGGGGGGAAATCCCTTTGTGTTTGTGTCCTTTATATAAAGTTTATATCTCCACTACCTGGCATTACATTTTATGACACACATGGCCCAACCCAGCAGGGTCTCATTTATGTCAGAACTGGCCCTCATAACAAATAAGTTCAACAACCCTGGGCTAGATTATTGTTTTCAATATAGGACTGCCTTTGAAGACTGTTTGGAAATGTCATTTGGTGCAGAATACAGAGATGATATCTTGCCTATTTTAAAATAATTATGTTAGCTTCCAATTCATTGCCAGACACTATTCAAAATGCTGGCCCTTATCTTGAAAGCTCTTAACAGCCTGGCACTAAGGTATCCAGGGACTGCTTACTCCTATGCAAACATGTTAAGCAGCTGAGATCTGTGATCAGAGGCTTTACTCTGCATGCCCCACCATCAAATATATGGTACATAATGACAACTGACAGGGCCTTCTTCATGTTGGCATCTTGGCTTTTACAATGCCCTTCATGCGGCAGTTCACCTGGATCCTATCTTCTTAACTTTAGGTACCAGGACTTTTGGTTGCTTGGACTTTTATTTAACTGTGCTGGGTTTTGTTTTTTTAAGTGGAAATGAAATTTATTGCTTGTCCTTTCCTGTTTTTAAACCATGCCTCTTGTGCCACTGTTTTATCTTTGACACTGTTGTTGCTTTTAATGATGATTTTGCTGAGTCTGTTTGGAATTCTCTGGAGTTTTATTTCTATATTTTAATATTTTAATATTAAATTTAATATTTAATATTTAAGCTATTAAAGGTTTTGTGAAGGCACAGGCATGTTTGGAGAATGTAGTTATTATATCTCAAGTAAAATGAAACAAAAGTGCTTCAAGCAACTATGATAAGACAAGGGAAGGCCAACAGCTTACAAGTGTGTTCATTCTCATATCAAAAACAGAATATCCTGCACCACGCTCTGCCATGCATAGAGCTGGTAGAAGAAGAAGAAGTAGAGATTAGATTTATACCCGCCCTTCACTACCCGAAGGAGTCTCAGAGTGTCTTATGATCTCCTTTCCCTTCCCTTCCCCACAACAGACACCCTTTGAATTAGGTGGGGCTGAGAGAGCTCTTTCGAGAACTGCTCTTTCCAGAACAGCTCTGAAAGAACTGTGACTGATCCAGGGTCACACCAGCAGCTGCATGTGGAGAAGTGGGGAATCAAACTTGGTTCTCCCAAATTAGAGTCCGCACTCCTAACCACAACACCAAACTGGTATGTGAATCAATTCAGAGCAACCTGTTGGAAGCCCTTAAATGTATGACTGCCCTATCACACTGAGTTTAGTTCTTTCTAAAGATAGTTTTTTACATGTTAGAGCTAGAAGATAGTGGGATTCATCCCTTACAGTTAAATAGCAATGCAGACTTCTAGTAGATGGTTGGTAATGAATACCAAGGTACAGATGGCACAGTAATATTTTGTTTGTCTGGCGCAAGCTCACTTAAAGCCATAAGCATGTTCCCAACATAAGTGAATCTTAAAGCACCCAAAGACTGAGAAAGTTGAACATGTGCAGAAGTCTCTCGCATTGAAATTAGTGGGATTTAAAAGTGCTCAACTTTCACCAGACCGATAAGATTTTTGCTCATTTTTCACATGTATTTTCTCCCTAAAGGTCCCACCGTGTGCTTCTCTTATTGTTATTCTAAGAAAAAAAAACTCCATATATGTTTGTGTGTAATTATATATATATAAATAAATGTGTTTACTACTGTGGCATTCAGTAACATTGGCTTATACAACTGCTGTAAACTCTGAGCAACCTTCTGGAAGCACTTAAACTAATGTCAAATTTAGCATAGCTGCATTTCTCTAGAATTTGTTCTTTACGTCACCACTGGCTTTTATCTTTAAAAACAAGCATGCTGTGGCTTTAAGGAACAGGTGGTGTCCTCTTAGTTTTATGGGACTTGCTTTAAACATGCACAGCAGCAGAACTGAACAAAAGCATTATGTAAAGTTGTTTTATGGGTAAATAATTAATACATGGTATGTTTCCCCATCTTAAAAAAATAATTATTTCCACCTCCTCTGACCTATCTCAGCAGTCACCTTATTCTTGGCTTTGTTCAATTAGCTTAACTTTGCCTGTTGGACCAAATTATTGTCTTAATGATACCTGTGGAAATTCTTTGAGAAGTGCCAGGAAATGTTTTATTCTAAGCCCTGCTGTTTGCTCTTTCAAGAGATGTGCTACCCCGCAGAGCTAGTGAGAGTTGAGACTAACCATGCCTGCTGATGGCCTAAGACATCCCTGGAAATTTTGCAGATCTCTGACCACCCACAGAGAACAGTGGCATTCGCTCTGAAGTTTAGTATTTCCTGAGCCGCCTTTATTCTGTGTATTTCTTCTATGACTCCCCATGAGTCTTCAGAAGTCAGAGAGAGGACCACAAGCGTGCAGATTTCTATATTTCTGTATCCTTATGTTCAGGGCAGGTAAAACGGGATGATAACTTTTAAGGTACCTGTTAAAATTGTGCCTGAAATACAACCACTGGTTATCCCCAAGCATTAATAAAGCTGTAGAAGGAGGAAAGTTTAGAGCTGATCCTACAGGATCCTGCAGAGTTGATCCTATAGGAGTACCTGCGTGGCCAATAGAGACAATAATCAAGATGGCATTCTTGGTGCTGAGGGTTATGTCACTTTATCTGAGAAGTGCATATTGAGGTATGTGGAGGCAACACTATCCAGATAATATAGCCAGGAGGAACTTGAAGGATGGAAAAACATACACATTTCCAAAAGGAAGCAGAGGAAGGAACACATTCCAAACAATCTTCCATAATTTATAATTATGAATGGTCACAGAACTAAAAAGTGGTAAAAAGTGTTCCCTTTCCACATGTCCTCATCTTGATTGCCCCACCGGAGCTCTTTTGGGGTTAGAAAATATTGTAAGCATATGAAAAGATATTAAAGATGGGGCTCTTAGCCCAGGGCTTCCAGCTTGAGACCCTAAGTGAGCCAAGCCAGCGGATCTGGGGCTAGCCCAGGTCATGGCATATGGGACTATTTATTCTGTTTGTTTAATTAAAATATATTTTTGTATTTTGTAAGTTGCTTTGGGTGCGCACTGGGAAGAAAAGCAGAGTAAAACAAAAATAAGTTCGGAATTGTGTGATGGACAGGTCTAGCAGCCTGTAGCTGAGCCTGTTAGCCTGCTGATTGCAGTCTTAGTCCCCCTTTGACACATTATAACACTTGCTCCAGAGGCAACTTTGTAAGGCCATTTAAGCCCCGTGGCCATTCTTAAGCATAATTTGTTGCTTGGCTGCCCCAGTGAATAACTTCTGAATGATTAGTGTGCAAACCTAGAAAGAACTCTAGGGTTAAATTATCGTTTAAATGCTTTTAACTTATTTGGGACTGTGCATAGTGCTTTACAGAGGACAAGAACCTGTCCTGAGGAGCATACCTTTTAGGATTTTGCATCGAGAAAAAACAGGAAGAGAGGTGGTGATGAGCAACTGAAGACTCTGCATTTGTTTTAGTTAAAACTTAAATGTGATGTTTGGGGGTCTGTTTCTCTCCAATGAAATGATTAGCAATGAAAGCTAATCCTAGCAGTTGTTCAGAGCGCTACCTAACCCACTGTAGTCACCTTGTGGGGTTCTGCTTTGATTGCCCTTTCCTTCTGAGATTATGCAGGTGGCAACCTGGGAGAGTACCTTCCAGGTTGTGGCACCAAAACTCGAATTCTGACTACAGAGAATTCTGCTGTCGCCTTCTGCCAGCAACTGAAGACTCTTTCTTTCTTCTGGTGTTCTCAGCGATTCCTCCTTCCTGCCCTGTTTTTGTATGTGTATTGCAGTTTGGGTTTAATTACATTTTTTTGTTGTTTTAATGACTTTTAAGATGCATTTTTATTTATGTATGTTTTAAGCAGTTAGCTGCCTTGGTGATCCTGATGAGGGCAGAAAGACAGGGTATAAATTTTGTAAATGAATACTGGGAATTCATTAGCATTGTTACAAAGATTATTGCATGGATTTCTGAAGGGTATCTGGATAGAATTTAAAAATAAGAAGATGACTTCGGCTTTATGATTTCAGAGAATTGTTGTTTAAGAGTTCACCAAGATGAACATTGAAGAATAGCTGTTGTCCTTGAAAGGCAGTACAGAATTTTGAAAATATGGTTGTTTTTGCTCAGTCACCACATGTTTCTTGAAAACTTCTACACTTCTTTATTAAGCTTCAGCCTTGCCCATTTTGACGTTATTAGGCCAGGTGGGAGAACTCCCTTAATCTTTGGCCAGTATGAGCCTGAGTTACCCAAGGACGGGTTCTGGGAAGTGTCACAAATGCAACGTAGAGAAGCATTTTCAGTCACTGCTCAGCTTGGGAGCAAGGGCTGTTTCTCGCACCAAGCCACTGAAGCAGAGGATTGGGGTGGGAAAAAAAGGTTGGGGCATTATGGTGCGGAATTAAGGCACAGGGGATTAGCAACCTTTTCCCATGACAAGCCAGATCATCATGGTACAAGTGGTTAAACACCTCCTCTCTACTTTCGTGCCTCACCCTTTGGAGAGCTATCCTGCTCATCTTCTTTTCAACATTGGGTGGCAAAACAGCTTTTTAAAAACTCTGGCAATCTTGACTGATCAAAACGTATCCCAGCAGCTCCTTTGGACATGATGTGATTGGAATAATAACATCACTTGTCGAAGAGTTCCATGGTGCAGCTTGAAAGGCATGTAAATACAAGCTGCTTATTTGCAAGCAGCTTCCAGATTTGCAATATGATTGCTATGGAAACCACATAATGAAAACCTTATAACCATCTGTGGGGTTTGATGGATTTTACTGCATAGCTCAGCTGTTTTTGTTTACTGTTATTAAAGTATTGAGTAGAATATATTAACCCACAAACTGTTGTTATCTGAGATATTAATTAATATTGTACAATGACATTGTGTCTCTTAACTAATCCAGTACAATGGAGTGCTAGATACTAACGGTGCTATTAATAAGGGCTAATGGAGACATCTTAGTAATGAATGCTAGAACATTGGAAGGCGGGGTGAGGTGGAATTGCTGGCTTTACGTATGTTATCTTTGGGATTACCCATTTTGTGGCAGAAGCACTTATGGAAAGCCTGTCTTCTGCAAATTTTTATATTAATCTAGCCTGTATCCCTTCAGGACAACCAAAGCAATAAGAAATAAACAACATATTTTAAAAAATAAGTAATCCTAATGGAACATTGATTTCAGGAGACAATAAGTTGGTCTGGGAAGCCTTCAGTTGAACTCCAGCTCTGGCTCCCTGAGCAGGGGTCATTTCGTAGAAAAAGAGGTGCAGGAGCTCTTTAGCATAACTCATTAGCATAACTTATTTGCATGTTCCACACCCCCTGACATCACCGGAAGTGTGTCAGAAGGCAACACCCACCGCTCAGGCTCCACTGGACTGTTTGGGATTGCTAGCTATTGGGGGGGGGGACGTGCAGATCTGTCCTCGCAGAGGAGGGAGAGCTTGTGCCTGAATAAAACTTGGTCTTAAAGGTGCCACTGGATGGTTTTGGGCTGGGGGGAGCTCTGCAACTTACCTGGCTGCTTCTTGCTCTGACTGAGGGCTGCTGGGAGCAGGGGGTGGGGCTTGTTGCATGAGCCCGCCCCCAGGGATCTTTACTGCCGGAGCTCTGCTCCTGTGCGCTCCTGCAGGAAATGACCCCTGTCCCTGAGTAAATCATTTTCCTCCCCACAAAGTGGTATTCTGAACTAGGATTACACTGTGATTTAGAATCCTGGTTTGTGGGGAAGAATATTGTATATTACTTGTGTATATTACTTGTGTTTGGATGCTCTGTGCAAAGGATCAGGCTGCTATGGGTGAAAAACGTAAGAGAGACCCAGCTGTCAGTCATAAATTAGAGAAGTGGGGACAGCTTTTCTTTGCTTGAAGGGCATTAGAAGGGAACAGTGGATTTGGGGGGATCTATTTGGGGAGAGAATTAATTTAGGGAGGGAAAATGTAATGTGACGCAATAAAGCTGTGGAAGGGAATACAAGTTGCTGTGCTTACTTCATGTCTGTCTACTTCGTTTGTGCCCAGTCTTTCTCCCCAGTGGAGACCCAAAGCAGCTTACACTGTTGTCCTCATTTTATCTTCACAAACAACCATATGAGGTAGGTTAGGCTGAGACTGTGTGACTGGCCCAAGGTCATACAGTAAGCTTCCATGGCAGAATGGGGATTCGAACCTGGGTCATACAGACCCTAGACCAAAACTCTAACCACTACACCTCACTTTGCATAGATACATTAGACCTTTGCATAGAAATGTCACAGACTTTCAACCTACTTGCATTTAATAACCATCAGGCTTCACTGTTTACAAGGTTTTTTAATCCCTTCTCCGTATCTCAGTGTGTGTATCTGTTTGCACATGAGGGTACACTCCATGCATCTGAAGTGGGTTCCACTCCATGCAAGCTTATTCCACAATCTGTTTGCCTTTTAAGGTGACACTTTACTCTTTTTATGTTACGTTATCCTTATCTAACCACTGTGAAAATCTAGATTATAAAAGTCCTTGAGACGTCAATTTGTCTCTTTCTGTGTTATGCATGCATGCTGCTTCTGTTACTTTGTAAAGCACCATGCATGCTGCTGCTGCTGTATTCTCGGCTATGCAGATTCCAAAAGGGTGGGCTTTTTGAAAGATTGTTGGTGAGAGGCCTTGAGCAAAGAAGACAAGGGTTATTTGGGTTGGTTAGCATTCTCAGTTAATTAAAGTTAAACTCAAAATATTGCATTGCTTATTCTTTCCAGTCCTGGGGAGCAGGCAGCTTATGAGAACCAGTGGTGGTATTACATTGACCGCTTTGATGCAATTGTTTAAAAATATTTAGTGGCAAAGGTTTGTCTTTGGCTGCATGCTTAGAAATAATTTCTCAGTATAATGTAATGAGAATGTAATGCTGAGACTGTTTCTGGATGCTCCAACACACACACGCATGCACATGTATGAATGATCCCAATTTACCTGTGTAGAACCCCTGCCTTGTTGGCTAAGGTGCATGATGATGACCTTCTTCAAATGTACTCCGTGAGCTTCATCCAAATTCTACACACTGGCCCTACCATTGCATTCATTTCAAAAGCAGCATGCAGCCATGTATCACGAGTTTAACTACTGTTGCCTCAACTGATTTTATCCCTGTCATCTTTCTTCTTGTTGCCAATGGGACATTTACTCTGTGTCAGTTAAACTCCAGCTAATTCCTAATGGAGGTAACAGCATTTGGTGGCTGACTCCATTTTCCATCCTCTGTCAACTCAGGGACAATAGCCTCTACCCTGAATCAATGCCTGGTAGCTGTGATTCAATGGGGGGGAAATTGAAGAAACGGAATAAGGGCCACAATGATTGTGGTGATTAGGTCGGTGTGGGCAACTTTTTTTAGCCTCATTGCCAAAAAAGACGCAAGGTCTGCCTCTGAAGATGTTTGGTGTTCAGGCAAGAAAAAGGTAGTGCTAGGTTTGCTTTGGATGGAGAACCAGTCTTGTGTGGTGAACACTGTTTCTTATGTATGCCGGGGGCTTCCTAACTGCTGGTTTAAGGTCTCCTTGAGATTTCTGAGTGAAGAGATATTCTTACACCTAAGTACCTGGATACGTGCTTTACATATCTCTGTATCCAGTTATACCTTTTACATACATACAGTTACTGTAACTGGAAAGCAGGTAACCTAGTAATTACTGTCTATTCCATAATGCCTTCAAGGATTGATATTGCAACAGTCTCTAGATGGGTTGCCCTTAAGGAGTAGTTGTGGCTGGGGTTAGCAGTTGATGGAAGTGGTCATACCAGGGATGCTGAATGCCAGGGAGGTACATCACTGTTCTGGGAGTTTCCCATGCATTCTGGACCTCCCATGTGATTTCATGGTGTCAACTGGATTTAGAATGGAGTGGGGTACAGTCACAGTTACAAAACTGCTTGAATAATGCATGGATTGGGCCCGAGCAATGTATATGATGGCTGGTTTCCACAATGTGCCATGTGTCTAACCATGTAAAATGAATTTAAATTAAATGGTGCTGATATGGCAACATCCCTTTTTTAAAAAATGTGGCAACATCCTTATGTTTCTGCCTACTCTTTGGGATCCTGCTCCACTGCCCCGCTTCATGTGAGGTGAGGTCGTCATTAACTAGGAATACGGCCTTTTCATTCATGGCAGCCCAACTCTGGAGCAGTGGCCCTCTTCATGTGCACCTGGCACTAGATTTGTGGTGTGTTCCCCCCCCCCAAGCATCTGGTAAAGACTTACTTTCCCTCCCAGGCTTGTGTTGTTGTTGCTTTCCCCCACCGCCACTTTGAAGCCCTGTTTTGTTTATCTGTTCTCTGCTGAATTTTTTTTAGCTCTGCTGCTTTCCCATTTTAATGGATACATCTATTTTAAATTGTTGCTGTTTATCACTGATTCTATTTGTTTTGTAGATAGGGAGTGGGGTTTTAACTGTGGGTATTATGGTATTTTAATTGGGGTCTTCAAATGATTTGTTAACTACCTTGGGAATCGGTTTCTGGCTGAGGGAGCAGCATATGCATTAAAAAAATAAACATGTGAAAACGCTGCAGAAAATTAATGTTATGAGAATCTTAGTATATTAAGAAACTAGCACAAGAATGGATGCAGTCAATTGCAAGACATTATAATGACCCAAGAATCTCTTTGAAGAACTGAGGTGGGCTCATTAGCAGATCAAAACCAAGGAAATTTTTTAGAGGAGGAAATTTTCTGCCCTCTCTATGGCTGTCTGTGTGTGAAATACTTGGTCTCTCTGACAGACACAATTTACGCTGTAAATTGCCCTCTGTGTTTTCTAAAGTGTTCTGGGTTATAAGTCTTGTTGACTAACATGCTTTCCACAACATATTGCTTGTGTCTGCAGAAGAAGAGGAAGAAGCCAAGGTGCCAGCGAAGACTGAAGAACGGAAGAAATTGAGCCCAGAGAATATTGCCAATGTTTCAGGTACCTGGCGTTTTTTTGCCTTTCGTTTTGACTCTGTGGCTTTACCCATGTTTTCCTCCTCCCAAAGCACAAACAAAAGGTTTCAAGTTCCAAAAAGTTTGCATGTGTCTAATATACATTTCAACTGATTTCTTACGGTAGCAAAAAAGAAGGAGTGGGGGGGACTGTTTAGCACCATTTAGGATGCATGAAAACCACTTGAGAAGGATTTATAAAGTAAGCCAATTTATACAAGGTATTCCTTCCTGAATTACTTTGTAATGACTCAATTAGCTTTCATTTCTTCACAAAGGAGATTTAGCTGCATAAATTAGCTTATCATCATTGAGGAAGTGTCACTGCTAAAGGACAGTTTATAGATACAACATGCAGTTGCTGTCAAACCCATAAGAATGTAATATAGACATCTGTGTATACTTTGTGCTTGAGCAGAACAGACTTCTGTCATTCAGAGCCTAACAGGGGACAACAAGTTGCCCAGGGGACCAGCAATGTAGACGTCTCTGAAAAGGTCATCTTGACACGGGCTCTGACAATCGACCCACAGCTCTGTCTTCTTTGATAAAAATCAGATAAACTTAAGACCACTAATTGATCTGCAGCCTGTTTAAATGTTGGCCATGCATATCTTCATTGCATATGATTATACCACAGAAAGCAAATGAACTAGGTTGAGAAATGCCAGCGTCCGGTGATAGCAGAATGGAAAAGTGACAGCAGCATAAAAATCAGAGTGGGACAGCCGTGCCCAAGAAGTGTCTCCTCCTGCCTCGCTTTGGCAACTTGCCTGTGCTAATTAGTTGTTTGGGGGGGGGGGGGACACAAGCACAACTTCCGAAGCCCCATGGCAGGGATGATTCTTCTCACCAAGCATAAAACCAAGATAAACTTGTACTTCAGAAGCTTTGTTCTGCCTGCCCTTTTGGCTAGGGTTTTGGTTTGGCAAACCAGCACTTGTCCCTTATCAGGATTCCTCTTTGCAACTCAAGACACCTCCTGTGCAAGATGTGCCCTGCAGCAATGAGGCCCCCTGAAGAAATGAACCCTGGGTTATCTTTCCCGTCATATTTCTTCCACATCATTCTTCCACTGCTGTCAGAGAAAGGGTGGACGAGGAGTGTGTTCAGGAAGTGTGTTTGCTATGCCCTTCCTCTCCTAGCTTGTGGAAAGGAAGCAGGCCTGGTTTCCGGTCTCTCACAGGAAACTATCTGAACAGGTTGTTGGTAGACAGTTTGGATTTGTGTTCGCTGCAAAGGAAACAAAGATTTGAGTCATCGGATGTTGCCAGCAGAATGGACCACTACAAAACAAGCATTAAATTACATGTCTCTGTGTAGCCATGGTAACTGAATCACTGAGGCCCTTAGGTAACTAAGAGGTGTGCCTACATTTCTATACAATGTAGGTCAGCCCCATTTCAAGGACATTATAAAGTGGCCACCCTCCACCTTTTAAACAAAACTGTAACAAAAAATGTAAGTAGTCTAACTCCATGCAGAAGTAAGTTCTGCTGAATTCAGTGTGGCTCACTCCTAAGTAAGATGCATAATTTTGCAGCCTTAGTAAAATTTAAACACTGACTATCATCATTGGGAGGGAGGAAGAATCCACATGTGTTCTAGGCCCCGAACCTCAGGTGGGCAGATGTACAGGAAAACTGCCGTACTGCACAGGATGGGGGATGAGTAAGTTGCAAGTGTTCTGGAAACCAAAAATAAAATATTGCAGAATGTACTAAACTTGATTTTTTTACCTGCCTCCAGTCCCAGCCCTATGGAACAGTTACCTTACATAGGGCTGAATTTCACAGTTTAGGGAGCTGAATAGGCGGGTTGCCATTTTTGAGACTAGGAAAGAATACCAAAGCTGGGGAAATCAGCCACATAGTGATTTGCCCTTTAGCTCTGGATTAGGGGGTAGAGAAAGAGCCTCTTCTGCAATGACACCCTCCCCTCCGCCCAATAGGGTTCTTTCCCTGCCCCCCACTAGGTTGCAGGATGATTTAATTGGTTTTATAATCCACCTTGGGTCTCAGAGAGAAAAGATTATCAGCCAATTCCCTTTTCGTGCTGGCCTTCAGAGGGAGAAAGGAGGGAAAGTTGGTGGAAGAAAAGGATCATTTAACTGTCAATCTCCTCAGATAGGGTATACACCAGTGGTTTCAAACCTTTTGGAGATCCCCTTAAAAATGCAGCATGCAAAAATCAACAAAACTGCAAAAGTCTTCGACCTATTTTCACAGGCTTTGATACCCGTTTGGATTAGGACCCACAGGTTGTGAAAACTTATTCTAGATCTTCTGACAGGCAGTTATCTTATAATCAGTCTCCAGGAGTAGTACAGTGGCCTGGAAGGGCGCATACTGATTTGTAAGCCCTCAAATGTAGTATTTCTGGTTAGAGGGAATCTAAGAGGCAGGAGAAACTCTATGTGATAAAAGCACGAGAAATCTTAAACTTGGTTGGAAGACTTGAGAGAAATATATCGGTTTAACCCTCATACGGTAATCTGGCAGTTTCTGGAATATTTTTTTTTTTAAAAAAACTCAGTAACACTGTATCTGAAGAAGTGTGCATGCACTCAAAAGCTTATGCCATTAATAAAACTTTGTTGGTCTTAAAGATGCTTTGTACTGCTGCTTCAGACCAACATGGCTACCCACCGGAGTTTTTCCATTGGTGACACTGTTTCCCCAAGTTAAGTCTACCCTACAGCTACAATTGTATATACTTTATTACTGAACACCAAAGCTTTCTTCTCCCCCTCATGGAAATAAAGTTATGGGTTCCCTTTCCCTCATACTATTCCTTGGTATATACAAGTGGATAAGGTTATAACAGGCTAAATATCAGGGCAGAGGAATGGCAAGGGTTCTCCACAGCACACCAGAGGCAGGTGTAATCAGCACCAGCTATTTACCTCCCATGTGGCTATCATCCAGTAAATTAGCAAATGTTACCAGACCCGTTCATAATCAAGTCTTCAGCCTCTCTGGGTTACTTAAATTTGCTTGGTGATGGGGCAGAGTGGGTTAGTCCTCCAATATTCAGTCTGACACACTGCCAGTTAGAGGACAGTGACGTTCTATTAAGTGTGGGCTCTTCCTTCCTAAATAGAAAAGGCCTGAGGGCTGAGCTCATACACACAACACCAAGAATAGGAACAGAGAGATAACAAGACCCATATCAACCAACCAAACATACAATGCCACAACAGACTTACAAACTATGTAAATATATAAATAAATTTAACTGATACTGAGCAGAGTGCACACTTGCGTGCTGCCACAGGTTACATAATGACATGAGGGAAAGATTAATTAATTTATTTGTTTCATTTATACCCCACCTTTATCCCCGATGGGGACCCAAAGCAACTTACATCATTTGCCTCTCTTCCATTTTATCCTCACAGCTACCCTATGAGGTAGGTTAGGCTGATAGATTATGACCGGCATGAATGGGGATTCGAACCCGTGTCTCCCAGATCCTAGTTTAACACTCTTATTCACTATACCGCACTGGCTCAAGATGTGTGTGCAGTTCTTATTCTGATGCCCTCCCACTTTGGGGTGGAGGGTGAAGGTCATATTTTATTTTTTATGTAGAAAATTTCTCTGCCACATCTCCAAACCACATGCCCGAGGCATCTTACAAAATACAATATAGAAAACACACAATTTGTTTAAATCCAGTCCTAAGAAGCCAGCCAGGACATAAAAAACTGACCGGCTTAAAATGAATATTTGAATTTTCTTGAGTCTCTTCGTTTTCATGAATCTTAAAGTTTTCCTGCACAGTGGAGTGTTACAAAGATCTGCAGAAATCTCCGTTTTCTTAGTTGGTAGATCCCCTTGTGATGCTTGGGATTTCTGGAACAGGGCAACAAAGTTTACTATTAAAGGGAATATATTACTGTTACCAAACATCATTCCTTTCGAATAAATCCTCTCCTAAGCAATAACTCACACACAGCCTGCAGCCCTGAGCTCTTTATGAAGCCTGAACATATTGTTTAAAATGAATCTCAATAAATCTCAGAATGCTAACATTTAAAGTGTATTTCTAGAGTTCATCGAGGTATACAATTTGAAATGGGGTGCCGGTATGACCTGGAGAGTCACACTACAGTGTAATCAGTTTCATTGCTGAGCCTTAAAAACTGAAACTTTAGTCTCTCGGCAGTGACAGGATCCAAACATCCTTACCATTTTTTACTGTCACATCAGCAATTGCACAAATATTCCACAATGACAATTTTGTTCTCCAGCTGTGGGCTGGCATTCATGCAAATCCTATCCAAAGTGTGGTTGCTGCATGTAAGTAATGTACAACTGAGCTCTTGTTTCTAATCCGACACTCTGCACTGAAAAAGTGATCTGACCTGTTGTAAAAATATTGATGTTTTCCTTGGTCTTAAATTTTTATGGGCTGGCCTATACATTTACGCTGGCTTCATACAATATCCTTGAAATAAGGCACCATAATAGTGATCTCCCCAACATGAAATTCGGCTCAAGCAGTGGTTTTAACACTTCATTATGGCAGTGACCTCTGATCTTCCCTGGACCAGCTAAGCATGTAATGTTAGAAGTTTTTGGTTAGTTATGTAGAATAACGAGTAGACAAAGAGAATTTCTGCCTTACCAGAGATCACATGACATGAACTTCTTCTAACATTACTTTCGAATGTAATATGTTTTTCACATTAGAAGTCCCCCCCCCCCAGCAAAAAATACGCACAGGATTTTCTATCTGTATTCCCATGCATCTTAAGCCATTAACAGTGCTGTCCCATGCAGAGTTACTTCATTCTAAGCCCACTGAAATCTTTGATGTAGACTGGAGTAACTCTGTGTAAGGTTGCACTTGTAACTGACACATTTTAACACAGGTTATTCCTTAACACACTTTTCATCTCAGGCTTGCATATGTATGGTGGAAAGAGTCATTCTACTTCTAATGTGCTTTACAGCCCAATCCTATGCATGTTTACTCAGAAATAAGTTCCACCTTCTTTAAATGGCTGCCTCTCCCCGCATGGGACTGCTGCTGTACTTTGATATCTAAGCATCTGTGTCTTGTGACAATTAACAGCTTAGCAGAGAGCCACGCAGCTGCCTCATCACACACACAACACAGTGGGGCTGTCACATTTTCCTCATCCCTTTTGGAAACCTACTACTTAAGACTGTCAAGAGCAGCTTTCAAACCTTAATGGGTGGAATACTTACAATCTTTACAGCTGTAGGGATGGTCATGGAATAAACTGGAGAGAGATGAATGCAGCATTTTTAGTTCACTTCAAGCTTTCAGCACATCATTTAAAAAATGACATTAAAGCTGTTTACAGCAATTAGATTTTACATAAATGCCAGTCTGAATATCAGGCCATACATTTTAAAATTATTAAATACCACTTATTGTAATTAATACACACACACACACACTTGCTGTGATGCATGTTTCTTGGTTCTGCATAATCAGACCTCACAAGCAAAGATGGTTATCTTTGACCCCCCCCCTTCTTTAATTTCTGAATTAACCGTGTAATACTTTTTAAAGTTGAGGCTGCTGAAGCCTACCACTTTATTGGATCTCCTGTTTTTGTGATGGAATGTTAAAACAGAGTAGAAGTACCTGCCATATCCTTTGCTATGACTTCCTGATGTTAACTTTTGTGCGATTCGTTTTGGTTGCTATTTCCCAGTTCCCCAAATCTGAGTAGCCTAATTTGCACACTACTTGCATATTATGCAAATTGTTTTCAAAGTCTATAAGCCAAGCATATTTAGTACACTTTTACCACAGTTGCATTGTGCTTGTAACTTGCACATCATAAAAATTGGGGAAGGTGCAGGGAAGAGGTAGCTGCCCACTGGCTTATGCCAGACTGGATTGATCTTTCTCACAAATTCTGCCTGCCTGCCTGCCTTCTCTGGGTGAGAAACTGCTGAAGAAGTGTGTGTGCACATGAAAGCTCATACCTTGAATAAAACTTTGTTGGTCTTAAAGGTGCCACTGGACTCAGACTTTGTTCTGCTGCAAAGCATGTTAGGGTGAGATGTGGCAGGTTGCCATGTTCCCCTGCCCCAGCTTTTGCTGCTTCAACAACACATAGTTCTGCATCTCCTCCTCAATTATATGAAAGTTAAAATAAAATAAAATGCAGGCTGGTTATTCTTTCCATTATCTGAATTTGATTTTGTACAGAGCTTACTGGTTAGTCACCGTGCAGACCCAGAATTGGATGGGCAGGCAAGAAAAATATGTGTTAAATACATAAATAAATATGTCTGGAATAACTCCCATCACTGTTAATAGACATAATGCGGTCTATATCAACAGGAGAAGCAATCCCATAGCAAATGAGATGCATCGCTCCCTAGATGTACTCATGAACATTTCATTAAGCCTCCAAGTCCAACTGCACTAGAGATAATGAATTAGTGCAGAAGACGCCTTTTATGAACACACATACACACACACTGCTTTCCTGAGTAATGTTGCTCTGAGTGATGTTGCCCTCTTACAATACATGAAATCTATACAGCATCCTCAGCATTTCCAGTTAAAAGGATCAGGTAGGAGGTGATATGAAAGACCTCAGCACGAGACCCTGGAGAGCCACTGCCAGTCTGAGTAGACAATACTGACTTCGAAGGACCCCAGTGGTCTGATTCAGTATAATAAGGCAGCTTCATGTGTTCACAGACCTCAATATAAATGCATTGCTCCCTGATTATACTTCAGTGCACGGACACTATAACAGCCCATACATATGACAGGGATTACTCACTCAACTTTTTCCTTTTTTATTATTATTTAGTTCTATTTCTATCCCACCCTCCCCACAAATGGGCTCAGGACGGGCTATAAGGTCACACAAAAATTGTGACAGTAGCATGTAAGTTAAATAATTAAAAACAACATTTTAAAACAATGATAATTACTTCCAGCCATCAATCAAAATGATAATTTTCTACAGAGTGGACATAGTAGGGCCCCACCAAAGGATATTATTACAACGTGCTTTATGGACTTGGCTGATTTGTGGTGGATCCTTACTTCCTCCAGGCATTCAGTCCACTGAGATTTTTGCAGGAGAATTAGCCCAGGCGGCATTAGAGCCTCCACGATGCAGTGAAGGTTCACCCCTTTCTTCACTGGGCAACTGTTTGTTTCTCTATGAGAGGCTGGAAGGCCTCCCATTCTGGGATAAGCACTCTGCATGTTTATCTGTATGGATGTCCAGCGGGGCAGAAAGTAGAGGCCTGTGGAGCTGTGAGACGGGCACAAGGAAAAGGCTGAGAAACCTCCCTCTCCCTTCAGCACAGTCCAAAGCCCATTAAGGTCCTGAGCACCTGCAATTTAAATTAAAACAAAAACAAGCAAGTGCTTTGGAGCTCTGGACGCAGTTGGAAAAAGACAGATCTGCTCTGGCCCTTAGAAGAGGGAGAATCTGGCTCTTTAAAAAAGCCTAAGTCAAGATGACTGGTTTGTAATTAATTTGAAACACTATTGAGATACACGTGACTGCTCAGGAGTGGTCATGCGTTGGGACTGCAGCCTAAATATTACTTTGGCTGATTATGAGACCATCAGTTGTCTTCCTAATCAAGGCTAAACTGTAAAAGCTAAAGGAAGGGAGGCTTTTGTTTTCACTGTACAACTAAGAGAAAAACAAGGATCTTAAAGCCAACACACACAGTGCAGCACCTAATTCCTCAAGGCCTGGTACATTCAAGGAGATGTCTTTGCAAAAGCCAGAAAGAAGCTAACAGGTCACGTCTCGGGTGAGCATCAAGCAAGGTGCTACCACTTTATAGCTGCTAGTCTTGCTTCAGCCAAGGAAGGCACCTTGAAAAAGATTCACATTGGAAGGATAAGAGGAGATCAGAAAGGTATACATGCAATGGGGATAAAAAATGTTTCTCACTTTAAGTTATTGAAATTGATGCTTTTGTTTCATGTTCAGGATCTAATCAGTGTTTGGAAAGGCCCATTCTTTGCTTTAGGCACCCTCTCTGGTTATTTGGTATATATGGGGGAGAGGAAGGATTCAGAGACCTTTGTGAGGCCTGTCAGTACCACTGTTTTATTAATTAGAAATGTCCTGGCTACGTTAACTCATTTTTGTCTTTGTGGTGATGAAACGTATGTTCATGCAGTGCACATACCCCTTTAAACTTCTGCACAGATGTGCTCTCCTTTTAATAGTTTGTCTCCTGGTCCCATTACCTTTGCAATTTTCTGTCTCAGAGCGTGGTTTCCTTGATTTTCCATCCCTACAAGCTTTCTTGCTGTCTGCCTCTCTTGTTTCTCTGGGTGATTTTTGCCTCAGGGGAGCAATGTTTTCTGCTGCTCTGTTTAAGAGTAAACATTGTCCAGTCACTTAGGTGCTGGAATTTGGATCTGGGAGGCCTGTGTTCTAGCCCGTCCCCTGCTGCTATGGATGCACTGCGAAGGCTTTGGAGAATCCGTCTCTCTCCTCTCCCCTCCCCCCAACTCAGTGTCCCATTTTACAAATAGTGATAAAGGCTTCCTGTGGGGGTGAATGTAATAAAGAATCTGATGCAATTCTGTGTTGGAATGATTTAAGCCAACATAGTGGTTTTTGGCCTGATTTTCCTTGGTTTACCCTCCCAGTTTTGACTACACAGTTAAGACCATTTCTCTTTCCCCTTACCTTTGTTCTTTAAGCAATAGGAGAGAAACTGCTTCTCCTCATTGTGGGGAGTGCAGAACCCTCTCATGAGTGAATATATGTAAAGTAATAAATATGGATATTCTCAAACCACCCACCTTATTTCTAAGACTTTATTTTGGTTCGGAGCATGGACTCTAATCTGGGCGAACCGGGTTTGATCTCCCATTCCTCCACATGCAGCTGCTGGTGTGACCTTGGGTCAGTCATAAGTCCTTTTCAGAGCTGTTCTCTCACGAGCAGTCCTTGAAAGAACTCTCTCAGCCCCACCTACCTCACAGGGTAAGGGGAAGGGAAAGGAGATTGTAAGGCCCTCTGAGACTCCTTTGGGTAGTGAAGGGTGGGGTATAAATCTAATCTCTTCTTCTTCATTAGCTGTACTTGGGAGGGAGGGGAAGAGAGGCTGAAATTCTGTGGACCCTATGTTCCTTTTTCTACATTTTGTACATTTTTAATGTATCCTAGTGAAAAATAGACTCCTGGTTGCTCTACGGCTTTGTATCATAGCGTGAGCAAATGAAATTACCTGAACAAACCAGGCATATACAATCCTACATATTGTACATATTGCTATCCTGAGCGCCCTCTAGTGTTATACAAGAGAAGTTGAGCATTCCTTATTGGAAAGAGTTTTTTGAAACATTCAAAACATGCCCTGAAATGCAAATATTGCTGCAAGTTGAACGCAAGTCAGGGAAAAATCTGCCTATGACTTCCCATAAACTAAAGTGGATATTGTGTTGGAAGGCTTGTGCCCTTTTTAACTTACTGCTTCAGGAAGTAGTTAAATTAAACCGGAAGGGAAAATTGGTTGAAGGAATGGGAAGAACAAGGAAGTATTACTTTCCAAAACGCTTTATCACTGAGGATTTTACAGATCGGTGTTACCTATGCCATGTTTACCTAACACTGTAAATAATAATGACATTCTAATAACATACAAATGTTGGTATATTTTGAAGATTAGCCATTTTTTTAGTGGCAAAACGAAGATGTACGGTGCCGTCCAAAGCAGAGTTATTTCAGCCTACTGATTTCTGTGAGTTTACACTGGAGTAACTCACAGTGGATTGCACAGGTAATCTCTCAGACCAGTCAGTTCTGGAATACTTTTCTTCAAATTAGGTTTTAAATTATTATGATATTTGACCTCAGCCAGATTAGTACTTACATATGGCCAACAAGATCTCCAGGGTATAAGTTGCTTTTTAGAGTCAGACCCCCCTTTGTTATATACCTGTCTAATGAAGGGAGCTTGGACTCTCAAAAACTTCCACCCTGAAAGTCTTGTTGGTGTGCAAGGTGCCCCTGAATCCAGCTGCTCTACTGCAAACCAGACCGGCGACCCTCTGAAACTATTTACACAGTGTGGCTGCTGGTCTCGCTAGACTGACTTACATCCTTTTCCGAGTTAGTTCAGCCAGTTGAGCTCTTACGGAACTGAAAACAGGAAATCGCTTGCCGTGTGCGCAGGGGCTTCCCGTGTCTCCTCACTGTGTTGCATTCTGTGTTTCAGTAAATGCCTCTCTCTATATGGCAACCATATGACAAAGCATTTATTACTCTGTTACAGAGCAGACAGTGCAAAAATAATCAATCAGTTAATGGTCTGTATGGCAGTTTGAGCGTAGCACATTCATTGTGCTTATGTTCTT
Source organism: Gekko japonicus (assembly GCF_001447785.1). Classification (NCBI taxonomy): domain Eukaryota; kingdom Metazoa; phylum Chordata; class Lepidosauria; order Squamata; family Gekkonidae; genus Gekko; species Gekko japonicus. Next base: position 898,723 of record NW_015170898.1, on the reverse strand, counting down.
AGAAGGATGAGCTTATGGCTACAGTGTGTGTTGCATATTTAGCCAGAACTTAATGTCCTAAGATGGTGCTGACACAAATATTTTCAAAATGCAGCTTCAGCAAGGTTGGCTTTACAGATAGTGCCACATTTCAAATACTACTTCCCCGTTCCAAAAATTCAGCAAAGGAGTCCGTCTCCCCAAGGCCGAAACATACAAAATGCTTGCTTTGCTTTCTTTTTTCAGGTTTGCTTAATCTTGTTAGCAATTTTATCAATATGAAAATACATGCTTCTTGCTTGAAATAAGCTCTGGTGTTCAGTTCTGTGTTGCCCTGTGAGAACTTGTACCTACATGCTTTTGGGAGCAACATGTTTTCGAAGAATACAAGAAGTGGAACTTGTTTTTCACCTTTTCTGCAGCACTTCTATTGGGACCAACAGGGTAGGGTGGACTCTCTCTCCCAGAGCTGAAAAATGTTCTGTAGCATGACTTTGAGTGGCAGTGTATTTATAACCTTGACAATCAAAGCCTCAGCTACATATACTGACAAAGCCTCATGTATGCACCTTTTCCTTCCCCAGGCAATAAAAACACAGATTATGCTAATTTCTACCAAGGTATGTGGGACTGCGCTGGAGATGTTCCTGATGAACTGACATTCAAACGTGGTGACGTTATCTACATTCTCAGCAAGGTACAGTGTGCTACTGGGAATAGATAGGTGGGAGAAAATAGCTGGAATAAAAACATGCAGCCTTGTACCCATCAAGGGTGTGGGGAAACTGGCACTTCCTTTACATCCTTTGCATTCAGTTAGGAGTTCCTTGCACATTCATTATTTTGTCAATGGAATGTAATCACATTTTGAAGTGTAATTGTGCAACAGGAATTGCTTTTAAAGCCATGTTTATCTCTGCTGGGAAGCTTGGCTTCCAGCCACCAAGGAACTTCCCTCCAAGACAATGCCCTTATTGCATGCAAAAGTTTCCCTTGTCAACTAGGCTGTGATGTGTGTCCATGTGGTTGCTTGTTTGTTTTTTAATTTCCTCTTTGTCATTAGTCTAATGTCTCTCAGTGTCTTCCACATCACAGTTCAAGAACCACCAGGGCCGATGTGTGTGTAAATTAAGCTCTCAGATTCAATGTATCTTCAAACACAATTTTCTTTTTCTTTTTTTTAGTGCCATATGCTAATTTTCTTTCGTATATTTCCCAAACAGTGCAGAATTTCACCCTTAGCAAGTTTTACAAGTATCAGGTTTAAGATTTTCACAAAATATGCCCTGGCCTGTTTTCTGTATTTAAATATTTTATGGTGGACAAAGTTATAAAGACATTTTTTAGTCTTGCTTAAGGTATTTCCACAAGATGGTGTTTTTCAGCCACGATTGTGCAGAGCCTTCCTTGACCCCTTTTCAGGGTTTGCCTGAAGCTTGAGGGCAGTCTTAAGTAATTTCATCTTGGATCTGTTCTTGGCTATGTGCAGAGTTGGCAGAACTGTGCTGTTACCATGCCTACACCATGATTTATTTCTTTATTCATTTATATACCCCTTTTCTTCACAGTGGGGACCCAAAGTGGTTTACAGCATCCTCCCCTCCTTCATTTTATCCTCACAACAATCCTGTGAGGAAGGTCAGGCTGAGAGTGTGTGACTGGCCAAAGGTCACCCAGCCAGCTTCCGTGGCAGAGGGGGATTTGGACCAAGGTCTCCCAGATCCCAGTCCGACACTCGAACCATGATGTCATGCTGAATCCATTCCATAGTAAAATGCAAAGTAGTCATGTGACTGTGGCCAGAACTAATCATGCAATGAGCCATTTTGCTAATTGGAACTTGATCTTGTGCTTTGTCTTCAGTATAAAAAGGTTTCCCTTGCTCGAAAGGTAGTCGAATCCAACTCTAGGGGGTGGTGCTCATCTCCGTTTCTAAGCCAAAGAGCCAGTGCTGTCTGAAGACTTCTCTGTGGTCCTGTGGCCTGCATGACTGAACACTGAGGCACACAAAACACTGTTACCTTCCCACCGAAGCGGTACCTATTTATCTACTTGCAATGCTAGGTTGGCAGGAGCTGGGGCCAGAGACGGGAGCACACTCCGTCACGCGGCACTAGGGTCTCGAACTGCCGAACTACAGATCTTCTGGTCTGCAGCTCAACGTCTTAACCTCTGAGCCACCACGCCCCCCCAATATAAAAAGATTTCCCTTGCTCGAAAACTAGTTGAATCCAATTTTGTTTTCAATATACATTTAGCAAATAATTTCATAACATGACTATAGTATTTAATGAAGTTGAATCCAGCCATCTTTTCTTCTGGCGACAAAGGAAGGAGGGTCCTCTTTGGCCACCCAAAAAGGCCATACGGGGAGAATTATGGCACCTGCATGTACAACAGTTATGTGGGACTTTGGCTGCCGTATGCATGGGAATGGGTGCGATGGAGTGGAAAAACTGGCTGGATTCATGTGTTTCAAAATCTGTATTTTGCCTTGGTTTTGCAGTATCCCCCTGAGGTAAGTCACCCACAGTCTCATTTTTGAAGATGGAGAATTAGATATGAGCCTACTTAGTGAGTCCCTGGCAGAACAGAATTTGAATCCAGGGCCAGCATATATTGTACACTATATTAAACATATTTGTTTAATGTTCCCTTTTCTAATGCCACTAAAGGTAAACTAACTAACTATATTAAGCAGAGTCTTGGTGGTGTACTGAAAACTGTATGTTGTAGCAATATATTACTGTACTAACTTGACTAAGCTGAGAACAAACATTCTTTAGCCGCTCCTATATGCTACCAATTGTATTGTGGTTTCCCATGTGTATATTATTGAAAACATTCCATCTTAAAAAGGAAGCATGGGTGGGAGGGAACTTACAGTAATGTAATCATGGCCTTTCCCCTCATTTTATTGTACTCTGATTAATATATATTCGGTCTACTGTAGAAGATCCTGATAGGTCAGAGTTTTCTTCTCTGAAGTAATTTCTTTTATAAAGCAGAATGTAACCTGCTTTTACTTAGCCTGATGCAGTTTTTTTTCCAGCAAAATGAGATTTCCTGTCAGCACTGAAGTTAGGGAGATCGGACAGTGAAGTGCTAAAGAATAATCTATCTTGTTTCCACTAAACTGCTGTTCAAGGTCTGACTGAGCATTACCAACAAGACAAAGAGTTTGTTAAGAATACAATCAAGGTAAAATAGAATCATGAGCCTTCTAAGTTTAAGGGCCCAAACAAATATTTCTTAACCCTCTCAATGAATGTTTCAGCTCTGTGGCATTTGGGTGATTCTTGGATGCCGTTTCAAAAACATTTTTTACCCCATCTAGTGGCTGAAAATGAGCAGTGCAGGTGTGGTGAGACAGTAATGTGCACAGATCCAAAATGGTGTCATAAATTCAACTTCAGCTTGATCTTTAGCTATTGCTTATTACTTTCTGACCATATATCAGCTCCCTGTTGACATTAATCCTGAGGAAATCTCATTCAGCTGATAAGGAATTAAATGTAAGCATTATATGTTGTAGGGCGAATGCAGTATGAGTCGAAAGATAAAGTGCTTGAGCATGCACAAAGCATTATTTCAACAAAGAGCATTTAAATACCAACAGAGCAAGTTTATAATGAAAGCCAAAATATTTCCTTGGGCTCTTGCCAATAACTTCTCTGTGGGAGTTTTGTGAAAAATTTCATTGGTTTTTCTCACCATGTCTTCATACACTTCTCAGTATTAGTGCTGGAAACAGTTGCAAATTGACTACAAAAACAGTTGGATTGGAGATACTTTTTAAAATGATTATGTATGACATTTGGAATTTTTCATTGCATTTGCATTGATTGGGTTGATCTGATCGGGTTGAACTGTATTCACTGTAAGTCCATGTGGATTCATGTAATGGAACTTTTGTACCTCCTCTTTCCTGCGGTATCCTGCTTTTGTGGGTTAGCGTACCCTTGGGAACAGTGGGGGGGGGCAGAGGGGTATGCTGTGTGCGTGGGAGGATCAGCAGAAATTTCACGCAGAAACAAGATTTCTGGCTACCCAAGCAGTTACACAAGTTCCAACCCATTGAAAACGGGCAATTATGCAGGTGTTAACTTGACACAAGAAAATGTGTTAGGTAGTTTTCTGTATCACAAACTTCATAATCTGTTTGCCCTAAACTTATAAAGATTGTGATGGCACCAAACTGGGAACATTCAGTCACATCAGTGTAAATTTGCCTTTTGTAGTCCAGGTCTACGGAACAAGTATGGGAAGAGTAAAGTGACAAGATTACCTTTTCTTGTCTTCTGCCTTATTCCCTACTAGAAGAAAGGCCCGTTGTGGCAATGAATGCAACGAGTGCTAGGAAGGGGGCCTGGGTGAGCGTGGCATCCCGCAGCAGTGGTCCAGCTCCCCGGCCCCCTCAGTCCCATCTGAGCACGATGGGAAGACCACGGCAGAAGAACAGAAGAACATAAGGGGAGGACGAAAGGAAGAAAGAGAAAGAGGGAGGGCAGGAGGGAGACTAGAGGGAAATAAGGGAATATGGGGGGAGGAAGGAGAAAAAGATGGGGAGGGAGAAGGCCACCCCCCTGGAAGGCGCGGGTGGTGGAGGTAGGCCGCCATTCCCCCTCCCCAGCAAGGCCCAGCTGCCCCACCGGCTGAGTGATGATTGAGGCGGACTGCCCAGCCTCCCGAAGAAGGGCCCACTGGCCCGGATAGAGCTGCCATGACCTCTTTGGGCAAGGGAAGGTCAGGGAAGGCCGGGCCCTCCCCCCAAAGAAGGGTCCGTAGCCTCTCTGGGCCAGGCAGCATGGCCCCATGGAAGTGCGGTGTGGCCCTTCTCCCCCTCCCTGAGCCTCAGGGGTATGCCGCCGGGCCAGCAAGGCAGGGGGCGGCACAGAGAAGCCAGGCGGGGCCTCCCACCCCCCAAATAAGGGCCCACAGCGTCTCTGGGCCTGGCCACGGAGGCCCAGGGAAGCAAGGCATGGCCGTTTTCAGCCTCCTCCAGCCCAGTCGGGGCTCGGCAGCGGTCCTGTTAGGTGGGAGGCCAGTCAGAGAAGCCCAGCGGGTCCCTCCTGCCCCCGAAGAAGGGCCCACAACGTCCCTATGCCTGGCTGCAGCAGTCCAGGGAAGCGTGCTGTGGCCGTTTCCAGCCTCCTCCAGTCCAGTTGGGGCCCTGCGGCAGGCCTGCAAGGCGGGGGGCGGCTCAGAGAAGCCCAGCGGGTCCCTCCCACCCCCCGAAGAAGAGCCCACGGTGTCCCTGTGCCTGGCCACTGTGGCTTGGGGAAGTGCGGCGCGGCCATTTCCAGCCTCCTCCAGCCCAGTCGGGGCTCGGCGGCAGCCCTGCGAGGCAGGGGGCAGACCAAAGAAGCCTGGCAGGGCTCTCCCACACCCCAAAGAAGGGCCCATGGCGTTCCTGGGCCTGGCCGCGCTGGCCCAGGGAAGCATGGTGTGGCCGTTTCCAGCCTCCTGCAGCCCAGTTGTGGCTCAGCGATGGCCCAGCGAGGGAGGGGGTGGCTCAGAGAAGCCCAGCAGAGCCCTCCCACCCCCCGCCTGCCCAGGGAAGTGCAATGTGGCCCTCTCCACTGTTGCCGAGCTTAGTCGGGGCTTGGCGGCATCCCAGCAAGGCGGGGGCGGCACAGAGAAGCCCAGTGGGGCCCTCCTGCCCCCCAAAGAAGTGCCTGTGCGCTCCATGGGCCTCCCTGTGGCCCCTTCCCTTCTTCCCAAGCTGAGTCTGGCCATGGGGCGGGCCAGGGAAGGCCGGCTGGGCCCTCCTACCTGAAGCAGCTCATCCTCCTCCTGGCAAATGAGCAGAGCAGGTCCGGAGTATCTGTCATCGGATGGAGCCAGGCACAGTGTAAGGCAAATTTTCGTTGGTGCTGCTTGCATGGGCGGGACTGAGTGTACGGAGCCAATAGCCTCCTGATGTTCTAAGTGGCAGCTCATGCGGCCAACCTATTTTGGTGCCCATTGAACATTGGGAGATGAAAACACAATTATATATAAGGACAGGATAAACAGAAAGTTCACAGGAGCATATTCCTAGACTTTTTGAAATGGTGTTAACTATATATATATATATTTCTGGATTAGTGAAATTTGTAATCCTAGTCCTGGCACTACAAAAATGTCACCTTGAATACCTTCTTTTCTTATTAGTCAGGTGTTTTCTTGTTTGCTTTATCCAAGTTTATGTGAAAGGGGAAAAAAACACTTTACGTGGTTCCCTGTATCTTAAATAGTGGTTGAGGAATACACATAGGGTATCTAAATTAACACTCATGGCTGACAGTGCAAAAAAATTATTGACTTTTAAAATTTGGGTTTTTAAAGGAACTTTTCACCACTTCTGGCAGTGTTCCCAAGCCATACATTTAAAATGGGTACATAAACCACAATTCAACCAATATAGTGGAATCTCTAGTCTTCCAGCACAATTTCATACAGTGGGAATTGTTAGTGTGCTAGTATGGTTTTAGAAACCAAACACGACAAACAGCCAGTTTGCTTCACTCACTTGAGTAATTTGCTTCACTAACTGGAGTGTGGAGGTTGAGCAGTGCATGTACTTTAAACATGTCTGTATGTATTCATTGCAGTCAGAGCCTTTTTGGGGACCATGTTTTGACCCACATTATACAATAAGAAGTAGTCTTGTCATAAGATGATTTTAGATTGTCAAATTGCATAATTTTGTGTGCCAGATGGAAATGATTACGGCATCGTGTTGAGTATGTTAGCAGGCTTCTTCATCCTTCTTGCTGCCTATTATCTTAGAAGAGAAATCTGGATTCAGGCACTTCCCTTATGACCAGACATTCTACCAACCAGACTTTGAGGCTGGTATTTTGAGAGCAATAAATAACAGTTGTTGGGGTGTTGTGTGGCATACCTCAGAGAGGATGGCTGAAAGTATGCAGATTTCCAGTTTCTCATTCAGCATGTGCCACTGAAAAGCAAAGCAAATATTTGGAAATGAGGTATATACATACCTTTTTGTTTGGGTGTCTGTGCAGTTTCTGCTATATGTAACATACTCAATATAGCTTGATTATTTCTGCTATTACAAATATTTAATAAGGGCAGCTTTGTGGGCAGGGGAGCCTTTCTCAGTTCTAAAATCTTAAAGTAAGATACACTAGACTCTTCCCTTCAAGTTCTTTTATATCAACAATTGATATTTTCCACACAGAATATAGGGTTTCCCACAGGTATATCTGTAACTTCTGTATTTAGTGAGTTCCTTCTGAGACAAAAGAGAAGGGTATTTGTATTGTGTGGAATCTAAATTTTGGTTTGCACTAGTTGAAAAATGAGGTTTGATTATGAGTAACGGGTTTGAAATGAACAAACTGACTTTCTTGCCAGTTAAAGGTAAAGGTAAAGGTTCCCTTGCTCGAAAGCCAGTCGAATCCGACTCTAGGGTTGCGGTGCTCATCTCCGTTTCAAAGCCAAAGAGCCAGCGCTGTCCGAAGACGTTTCCGTGGTCATGTGGCCGGCATGACTAAACACCAACGCGCACGGAACGCTGTTACCTTCCCACTGAAGTGGTCCCTATTTATCTACTTGCAATTTCTTGCTTTCGAACTGCTAGGTTGGCAGGAGCTGGAACTAGAGACAGGAGCTCACCCTGTCTTGCGGCACCCGGGTCTTGAACCGCTGAACTACTGACCTTCCACAGCCTGCAGTTCAGCGTCTTAACCACTTGAGCCACCGCAGTTAGATTGCCATGCATTTGGAAAGCTTACCCATAAGGGAGAAGACTAGACTGGAAGCCTTTTTCCTGGTGTGTGCACTTTTTATATGCAAGGACACCTTGGATTTGGCAGCCTCTAGCATCCTATCTCAGAGGTTACAGTCCTATGAGGTACACCAAACCAGAGGATATGTGACCAGCTTTAAGAAGCATAGAACCCTTGAGTTATTGCAAATTAACCAAAAGGCAACAGGATTCAGCCACTGGTCACATACAGATCAGTTTGTGTAAACTGGACCTTAGTATAGCTAGATGCATAGGTTACGCTTTGCACTGATTTAACTACTTGTAACATGATTGTGATATCTCGGTAACATAGTGTTTGGCATTTTGCTGTTCAGTTACCTTTAAAAATCCTTAAAAACCCTCAGTGGTTATTTGCTGATGTAGTTAATGTGCCATAGGAGGGCTGTATATACCACCGTAAATGGTAAAATGGTTTTACAATGGCAGTGGAGGGGTGGGGAACCAGTAAAAATCTGACACACTACCACTTTAAGTAAAGGCAACCCAATTTTAGTATGACTTGGAAGATTTCATTTCAGCAAAGTTTTTGAAGAGCTTCCTTTCTGTTTTGTATTTTAATTCATTTCCCATATATGGGGTTAACTGTGTGCCAGCATAACCCACCTCCTCTATAATATTTTGAAGAGATTGCCGGCAATAAATGTATCGCCTCTCAGAAAAAGCTTTATGTATGCATACTTATAGGGTTTGGTATCTCAGAGCTGAACCTTCTGAGGAACCTTAATTCATTTTACCTATTGTGGAACCCTTTGAAAGATCAGGATCTTTATTATATAATCAGAATGAATAAACATGTTGATAACAAATAATATTGTTCATGAGCCAGTGCTAAGGATAAAGCACCTGGGGCTTTTTAGTTTAGAAAAAGGGTGACTGGGTGGTGAAATGGGAGAGGTATACAAGATTATGCATGCTGCAGGGAAAGTGGACTACTAGAAACTTTCCCATCATACTAGGGGTGATCCTGTGAAATCAACAGGTAATAGATTTAAGACAGGCCAAAGAAAGTGCTACTTCACATTACCTGTCGTTGACTCATGAAACTCACTGCCTCCAGATGGGGTGATGGATTTAAAAGGGGATTGGATAGATTTATGGAGGGCAGGTCTATTGGTGACTGTCAGCCATGATAAATTTCAGATGTTGCAGAACAGTAAGCAGGTAAGGACTGTTGCCAGTGGGACCCTGCTTGTGGGCTTCCCAGCACTATCTGTCTGGCTGATGTTTGATGCTGGATTCGATGGACCATTAGAAACATAGAGCTGGAAGGGACCTCAAGGGTCATCTAGACCAACCCCCTGGACAACACAGGAAATTCACAACTACTTCCCCCCCTCCACTCACCCAGTGACCCCTGCTCTATGTCCAGAGGAAGGCAAAAAAACCTCCAGGTTCCCTGGCCAATCTGACCTGGAGGGAAATTCCTTCCTGACCCCAAACTGGTGATCAGCATTACCCTGAGCATGTAAGAAAAGGCCACAAAAGCCAAGCACTGACTCATCTCTTCCTGCCCTCCCTCTAATGATCATTGGTCTGATCAAGCTTGGCTATAGTCTTATGGCCTAATGAGAGCACCCATATTCAGCCAGGGAAGCTAAAATCCCTGCTCAAATATCTGCTCAAATCCACAATTTCTGTTACTGTAAAGAAGCAAATACCTCCTTAAAATCCATAACTACTCTTCTTTAAATGCGATTTGAATTGGACTGAAATTGTTGGGAAAGGCTGCCATCCTGCACACAGTTAAGGAGCTTAAATCATTTGAAGTTCATCTCGTAAACAGTTTAACTGCAAATAAAACGGCTGCGTGATTGCTGTTCCAGTGCAATCCTATGCAGAGTTACTCCAGTCTAAGCTCAGTGGATTGCACTGTTACACAGTCAGGAATCTGCACAAAGAAATATCCTGCCAGGTTAGTGAGGTATTTTAGGAAGAAGAAACAAATGTGTCTAGCTAATTTAGGTGCCTGTCACAGATGCCTTTACAAATGCCACTCTTGGCTATTCCCTAGTTTCACTCCCCCTCCCTCCCCAAATCAGAAAGTATTTTTCTTCTTTCCCTCCACTTCTACCAAACACACACACACGTTTACCTTTAAGCAATTCATTATGCTCTTCTTTAATTTCTTTGGAGTGTTATTTTCATACAATAAAGCATTACCGTTCTCCTGGATCTTGATAGCATTGCTACAGAAGGAGAAAGAAGCTTTGTGTTGGTAATTACCTAACATTGTCGGGAGCTGACTGCAGGCCTCTTCCTAGTGATAACAGAATAACCACATAATGTAGCTTTATAGCACATGATTAATAGAAAATAATTACACATCCTACAAAGGAATGCAATATTTCTTATAAATTGACTGGAATGGTTTCCTGCAGATTAAAGGACTCTTCATTATTTTATCAGTCTCTCTGAAGTGGAGTCAATTGCCAGAGCCAAAGCTGATGGGAAGAATACACAGTATACCTGAATACACTACCAGATTGTAGGCTTAGCCATACCCAAAATAAGGTATAAATTATCTGCTTACATATGAGGCATCCATAGTGTTAGTTTTCTACTTAATCTTTTGAATTTTGGCCAAAACGCCATTTGATTGGTACCGTCCATTTATTTGTTTTAAAAGAGAAAAAACAAAAAAAAATACTGTTGAATTCCAGATCCCCACTGAAAATTCTGGTACACGTATTTTAGCATTCTCTCGAGTGACCTGAAACATTTAAGGTGGTTTCCCCAAACCATAAATATCTTACGGCGACATATTTTAATTGCTGTTTTCAATAAAAGTTTAGTGTGGCAACTAATATCGATCCCAAGGAACTAGAATCTATGAAGTGCTATAATGCATATATTTCCCATAAAGGTGAATGTTTAGAATTTTTCTTCTTCTGTACATGCTTTTTAATGCAATAACTAGCATATAACTTTCAAAGTAGCCTGAATCAATTGCCTTGTGTTGTCACCGTTAAGTAATGTATCGCAGTGGAACAGCAGCATCAAATTGGATTTGGGGTGTGCATACATAAGTTAGAAGCATTTTAAGGGAGTGCTGTAAATACATTAACCAGTTAAAAGGGGGTCTCTCTGCAGTGACGACTGCAGCCTTAAGGTCAGAGTGTTGCATTTCCAGTAACGCAGGACTGTGTGTTCCCTCGTACTTCAGATGCCCTAATTGGGATTCGTGTTGCTCTCGAGTCTCATTCCACGAATCGTAATGATAAAGTAAAAGCATCTGCGTTGCAGCCTTCTTCATCTTTGCTAGTCCAACGTCTGCAGCATATCCATAAATTAGCTTACTAGACTGTTACATCACCGGCGGCTTCATCTTTAACATTTAACTTCGCACCAGAGCATGGAATGGTATATTCCTATCCAGCAAGCGGTGAAGAGTTTTCAGAAAGCAACATGCTTTAGTTTGAAATTGATTGGAGGCTTCTGAAGTTGGTTTTCCAAAGTGCACGTTGCTTTCCAAGTTCCTGAAAATGGCTATGGTATAATTGAGCACAGGACTTTCATTCTTTGCCATTTGTCATGAAAAGCCTTAATGATCACTTAGTGAAAGCTCTCCCACCAACCTCATGTTGTTTCCTTTCTGTCCCATCTATGTACATTTTCTCTCAACCGCAGACCCCAAATGGTGGGCTTCCCTCCCCATATCATGGAAAGCTTTCTTGGCTAGATTCCTCAAGCACAGGTGAGGGCTGGCATCACGAGTGATTATTTGGTCTTTAAGTCTGCCGAGACATGGATTTGTGTATTTAAGTCGGCTAATGTGGAATAAAACATGTGTTTATTAAACAAACACAAACAGCTGGAACATCTGAACCCCTAGTGAGACAACAAGCTCCTCTTGCCTTTAAGGGTTTTGGCCCCAGAACAATCGCTCCCAATACTGCAGCAGGGGTAATTCTCATCCTGGCAGAGTGGCCCAATTGTGGTATGCTCGGATGAACTGGCATCACTCACTGCAATGGGGAAAGGGGGAATAGCACTTCTTCGTTGGAGCTCCTTTCATTCCTCTGAAGGCATACAATTTGGAAAACAGAGCCTGGGCATGCTTTGTGTTGTAGATGCTTCGCTAATGAGGTTATTCAGTGCAACATGTGACTTTTTTTTTGCCTGTCTTATGTTTTTAATATTGTAAGTACCACAGAAGAATTTGATCATCATTGTCTTTAAAAAACAACAACAGTGTTACATGCATCACTGGGAAACGTCTGCAGGGAGAAGTAATGCTTCGATTAGAAGCTTAGAAATCGGCCATCTTGTGTATCTGGGCATGAACTTCTAGCATTTCAGGGCCACACTGGAAATCAGGTGAACTCCTTCACAGAGGAAGGATGCAGTGTGCTATAAAAAAGTAGACATCTTCTGGCTTGTGTGAACAACACTGCCTGGGTTAATGGAGCAATGTAGGCAGAGTGGGTGTGTGGGCTGAAGACTAGAACTGTGGGAGGTGTATGTGGGGAAAAGAACTAGTACATTAGAATCAGACCCTTAAAGGAAGTTATTATAGGAATATAAGTAATTTTGAGCTTTGGAACATCCACCCCGCTAAATGTACCAGAAAAAGACTGGTAACACTAACTACATGTTGTAGCAGAATGGTGATTGTCTTGTATTCCATGTGTGTGTTCTGCTTTCCTAGACTCTTCTATGTCATTGTCTGGTTTCTGACAAAGGCCTCCATTTCAATACTGATTTCAGTGGCCAAGCAGTATAGAAGGGTGCAATTTAGCCACTGAAAGTTATTGAGCTGCTATTAGGATTGATCTTAATAATGTTTCCCTCAGAGGGACAAAAAAAATTAAATTTGGGACCTGGACTGCTCTTACGTGGTATTGCTTCTGGAAAATACTATTTCCTTAAACTATTATATATTTGTTTTGCTTCAGATTCATCTTTCTAAGCCTAAACAAATTTCAGGCCAAAATACATTAGTCAACTGTCAAGCAGATGAAAACTGTGATATAAATTTTGGCATAATGCAGCAGTGGATTTTGAGAAGGAACGTTTGCGAAGGTTGCATGGAGAGGATTATTCTAGTATCGGGACTTAAATGTTGCATTCACTAATCCAGGTGCTTTACAGCTTACGGCTATATCACTGAATGGATCCCAGCTGATCTCCATACCTCATTATAAAGTATTAGTTTTCAAACAGCAGCTGTTCATATGGTTTTGTTTGAAAGAATATTAAAGGAGGAGAGTTGAAATATGTTGTAGGGAATATGAAATACTATGAGGGAGGAAAGTAAGTGGTTCAGAAACTATTGGCTTAGAAATTCACCTAATAAGTAGCAAGAAATGTGATTATATAATTGAGTTGCAAAAGAAGATTATACATCGAATTTTAATTAATCATATATACTACAAAAATTTCTAAACACAAACATAGAACAGGATTTCTTTTAAAATGGCTGATGACTGTATGGATAACAAAAATTGTAAAACTGGGCCACCCACTGACCAGGCAAGTCATACACTGGCATGACTCCCCAGATATGCAAAAAGGGGGGGGGCTTGTAAATTAATCTCTCAAGGGGGGACTCAAAAAGAGAACTGCATATGTTCCAGTGGGTAGAATCCGGTAGGGGGGAGATTTCCAAATTTTTCCTATCCATGATTCATTGTGGAGACCCCAGCCTTGTTTCTATTAATACTGTTCATACTATTGCTATGTTTTGTTTTTGTTTTGTTTGATTGTTTGACCTTACATTGCACAACTACATGTTAATATTTCTTTTCCATTCCTTTTGCTCATTGGGTGAACTTCAGTCAGTTGTAGGAAACTATTGGTAGTTAGTAAATAACGCCCCCCGCCCCCCGGCAGAGTAACAGATAGCTAGTCTTTTTAAAATGTAATTTGCTTCTTCGCCTAACTACATTTCAGGTGCTTCAGAAACACATAAACACGCAATTCCTTAATGTTTTAATTTTCCATTCATGCTCTTGTAACTGTATGTAAGACGGAAAGTTAAGGAGTCGCATGCAAAACTCTATTGCATTTATATCAGACTAAAGGTTAATATTGCATATTGTTTTCAATTAGGAGTACAATAGATTTGGCTGGTGGGTAGGAGAAATGAAAGGAACCATTGGCTTGGTGCCTAAAGCCTACATAATGGAGATGTATGATATTTGAGAGGCCCGGGTAAGTACATTTTAATTCAATCTTCTGTAATGGCTTATATGTTCTCTTGTTCTCTGTTTCATACAGATTTCTTTTCCTGGAACCTTAGCAGAAGTTTTGTTAACAAAGACTGCAGCCAAAAAAAAAAAAAAAAAGTTAAGAGCAGTCAGATCTCTAGTCTTCTATCAAATAAATTAATTAATGATGCTCTTATACCTGGAAACCACTGTGTGTCAATCTCCAATATTTGTAGGTGCATATAGATGTAACATTAAATTTTTTGGTACGGATTTTTCTCCCCTGAGCCAGGCTCCCTGTGGTCATTATAATGTAAGTCACCAGGCACGGAGACCTGTTTTAAGATATATATGGAGATAGAGGAATGTGTCCCCTTTTGCCCAAGGTGCACTGAAGGCAGCTAACAATCCGTAAAAGCAAACATGCAACAGTAAGCTGAGTTTAAAATATAGCCTATAGTATTTTATTCATTTCAGCTTTAGTCTTGAGGTAGGGGTGGGGGCTTCCAGATTTCTCCAAGGATGAGGCATGGGAGAGAGAGTGGGTTTGTGATGTCATTGGTGGTTTCTATTTCAAAGTCACAGAACTGTTTTCGGGAGGTCTGGAGGCATGATCATTCATTTGAACAAATGCTGTGAGTGTGAGCGCTTTCACGCATACTAAATAACACACTTTCAGTCCACTTTGCAACTTGATTTTACTGCGTGGATTTGCAAAATCCACTTGCAAACAGTCGCAGAAGTTGATTGAAACTGCATTATTTAGCATGTGTGAAAGCACCCAGTGTGTTTCCACGCCAGCCATACCAATCAAATAATGTTACCTTTGAATGCACCCTGGATCTATATTTGTATGCATTCTGGGCGTGATCCAGTAAACATTGTGCACCTTGAAGAACTCATTTATTTTGATGAGAGAGATTTAATCAGTACTGAACCTTCCTATGGAAATCAATAGGCGCTACAAAAGTAGCATTGTGCCCTTGGTTTCCTGTCTATACGAGGGGGGGAGGGGGAGGGTATTTACATATGCTTCCACTTAAGTTTCTCTGTACTGATGGCATTTAGTAGCTAGTTTAAGTAACAATCTTTCTTTTTTTTTTTGGCAATAGAATATCCATAACTGCACACCCTATTGCACAAGTTCAGTATGTTCCCCCATTCTACAGTCACATTTCCATGTGTCCCAAATTCTTATGACATGAATAAATGGCTTCCAGGCCATTCAGGAGGTGCTTATGCTACTTACTAGGACTTGTTTACATAATCAGGAGTGTTCAAGTTGGTTTGGGGTCTTGCCGCCTTTGAATCATAAATTCAGCCATCCCTGAATGTTTGTACTCGCACATTATCCCTCAGTGGATCAGATGAGGAAGTAGCTCTTGATCATTCAAAAACTTAATTTAGCCATGAGTTTTACCCCATGATCGTAAAAATAAAACTAGTCAGATGAAGCAGTGTAAAAAACCCATTTTCAAACGATGGAAGAAGATCCACCATTTTGTGGTTTTGTAGGCAGTCATTGGATGCCACCAGTAATTAGGGACACAACACAGAAGTCTAATGGGGTTTCTTTTCTGGAATGTGCAAATGGTCTAGAAAAGGACAACATTCTTTATTAAATCTTTTCATTGTTTAAAAAAAATGGAATCCTTTTTGTGATCATTGATCATAGAAATAATTGCCTAGTTATGCACTTAATTGGTATGTGTACATAAAGATTCTATGGGTGTCTCTTGTTGTTTTGGTGCGAGGTAGTGTGACTTGTTTTCTTATCCGTAACTGCATTTCCCCCCCCTTCAGGCACATTCTACAAATGAGACAAAGACTAACACAGAGCTTCCAAACAGATGCCAGTGCAAAGTATTTCCAGTGCTAGCTTGCAGGTTTTATGAAGAGTCCCCCGGTATGCTAGACGTCAAGCTTTCTCTGTGTACTATGTAAGTTTGGTCACTTTGATGATGGAGCCACATGATCAGGCATTTATTTATACTTTTGTAACCCAAGCATAGTGTAGTGGGAACATAACCTGCATAAGTCAAGCTGTAATGAATGGAAGAAAGATGTACAAGAATTCTGGAGCATCCTGTATTCATTTCAACATGAGTTATTGGCACGGCTGCCAGTTTTTAAACTGGTCCCTCTTGCTGTCCTGTTTCAATATCGGTTTGATCTACAAGCAATTAATAGGGAAATGTTACTTAATGTCATGCTATGAATGGCTTCAAATGCATACTGCCACTCATTAAACATCTATTAAAGGGACAGGACATTTTCCCCTGTCCCTTTGGCAATCTTAGTTATCAGATGTTCCCAATGGACTGCACTTGTACTTTGAGAATCCCAGTGGATTGCACTTTTTTCTGTTTTCTACATGTGATACACAGCAGCAAATATTTCTTGGTTGATTTTCCCCCAGTCCCTTTGTGATGGTACTTTTTTATATTATTTACCCTCTTTGTGTAATAACTAGATTCTGATAAATATTTTTAAAGAAATAATTGAAATTGTTGTAGAAGATCATTTTTATGTGAATTAGAATAGTTGTTTTTAATATAATTGGAGAAGCACCATTTGCCTATTATCATTTTTATATAACAAAGATACTGGTGTTTATGTAATGCATTTCCCTTTTACAAAATCAGATCTTCCGTAATATAGATGTCTTAGCAAAAACAGTACTGTACTATGTCTGTCCTCAGATGGTAAATCAAATCAACTAGCTAATGAGGGTATTATTTATACATGGATGTTTCAAATGTGTTGAATAAGGAAGGTATTCCTAAAACGTAATCATCCTGTAAACAAGGTAAATAAATAGCATTTGGCATAGTTTAATTGGTCTGCAAGTAATAACAGGTAAAATCTTGAGCTGTAGAGCTTTTTAAAAATTATGTTTGTCAAAGGAGGGGAGAGACAACAACTTTACAGCAAGCATGATCCTAAGTACAAAGTGTAGATAGATTTTTGAACAGATATTCACAAAAATGCATTGAATGATATTCTGTTCTGCTGGTCACACACCTGTTAAAGGATATTCAGTTTTGCAAAAATTGGAAATGCCATGTACACTGGCTCAAAAATACCTTTAAAAACTTTTCCTCTGAAAAACAGAAGCACATCTGTCAATATTTGATCAGTGGCAGGACAGGAAATGCATAAATATATGGAACACTTTGAGATGACTGGTGAGGTGAAAAACCTGATTGTCCAAAATATGAGTACTTTCTTGGGGTGATAGCCCATAAATTGTTGATTTCATTAATATCTATTTTATAAAAGTATACCACGTAAAGCTGCATTGAAAGTTATTTTTCAAGCTGAAACAAATACTTTCAGGAACAGGAGACAAAATAGTCCTCACAAAAACTCTCCAGTACTGTGAATATTCACTTTTCTTGTTTCTGGCATTGTTTTCTCTCTCTGGTACAGCTGCTTCTTTGCCATTTTACCACATTTTGTCTTTCTAGGCTAATCACATGGCTGATCTTTAGCCAACTGGGGATCACTTAGTGAAAGGATGATATCACAATATTATGCAGCCAATCAGATTGGCTGCATGATATTGTCACTGATGGCGGTGGAGCCAATTGAGAATGAGGACAGTGCCTTTTGTGAGTAACCCCCAAAAGTCTGGATCGGGACATTAATCTGCTGGGGGGGGGGGATCCCCGTATTAGTTTATCAAAACCTATTCCCTCAGTTCGAACTATTTTTTTTTTGAAGCTATTATGTTGCTGGACATGTCTGATTACTGATTTTTGTGCAGGCACAGTATGGCTCAGGAACCCAGCAGGTTAGTACCAGTTAACTGTTAATTCTAACTTTTGTCACAAATGGTCAACTGAAATGATCCCAACACACAGTTTAAACTGTTTATTAGATTTTTTTGCAAGAGAATCAGAAGACCAGTAGTATCAAAGTCATTCTGTACGGCCCTCAATTCTGTAGTTTTGGAAACTGGTGCCAATTAGATTATGGTTAACCAGGACTGCACTCAATTAATATGATCATGTGAAATATTCATATGCTGAAACAAAGATGTTGAAACAGCTTTTTAAAGATGGCTGTGCTTTGCTTTCTACAGTTGCCACACTGCAAGTATAAACTGAAGCCCAGTTTAACAAGTGGGTTGCCATTTAGTAAAATAGTTCTGACTACTTCAAATGCAGGTGGGACCATTAGCATGACCAAATAATCTTTATTACACACACACACACACACACACACACACACACACACACACACAGGGTATCTGCAGGTTCCCATTCCACCCACCCACCCTGCTGGTCCCTGCTTCCTCTCATCTTGTTGCCTTTTCTCACTTTTTGCCTGCTCCCATCCTTCTCTCTTCACTCTGTCACCGCAGCTCAGTCTCTTGCTCCTTCGTCCATCTTTCCCTCCCTTCAACCACTATTTTTTTTAGTTGCTTGGTTGTGTTATTAGGGTCCCCAAATAATGCCAACCATAATCTTGCAAGAATTTGTGATGGGTGCAGGAATACTCATTGCTTCTCTATTTTGCTTTTTTAAGCCTCCTTTTTTGGTCCATACTTCATTGCAAACTTTTGTGTATACACATACGTACACACAAACACATGTCTTTCACTGAGAAAAGGCCCTCCCAAAAATTGACTTTCTATGGAAGATATATCTATATCTGCATATGAATATCCCCCAAGGAAAGTCAGTTTGTTACGGAAAAGAGTATTCTATATACGAGGTTTCCTCTGCCACCATGGGAAAGCATTCAAACATGTGAATCCTCATTTGCAGTCTAGAGTGGTGGCAATTTTAGTGTGATGTGCTCTTTGCCAGATTGGATTTGCATCACAGTTTGGCTTATTTCAATTGCTACTTCAAATAGTCATTGCTGTTTTGTTTTCTTTTTAAGAAGGGAAATAGAGCCTGAGTGTTGTTTAAGATTATTGACAGACCTTTATTTCAAGAGGGAGTTTCTGTAGACAAAGATAAAAGCCCTCTGTAAGGTTATGGGTTTGGCTTGAATTTCTGAGATGCAATGATTGCTTTCTAACAAATCCAGAACTCACATCACTGCTGGCTAGCACCTGTGTTGGTTTATATAGGAAGAGGAAAATAGGCATTTTGTATTACAGAGGATGGCCAGTAGATGGCAGTAGACTTTCACAGCATGTTGGACTCTTGAGATACCCATCCCCCACCAGTGTTTGTCATGCTCAAATAAATCTTTTGCAACTTAAAATATTTGGAGCACTCCCTTCCCCTTTTCATGTAAATCCAGGAGAGGGAGTCCTTAGCCAACTGATGAATGACAGACTCTTCAAACCATTTTTCCCATTGGAAGGCTGATATAGACAGCAGCAGTTTTATTATTTTCATAACCTTTTTCTCACATACTGCAAAGTGATATGTTAGCAAACACACACACAAAATGAAGATATTATAAAGGTGATATATTCCCACCTTTTCACCAGACATGCCTTGGAATAAACCAGTGAAATAAAACGGATGAAATGTTTGCATTGATATCTTGACAAATACCATAACCTTGGGGGGGTGGGGGGGTGAGAGAATTCCCCATTAATGTGACTCCACCAGAACAGAATGTTGCAAAATATGCTAATTGCTTTGTTCTCGTTGTTTACTTATATTTCCTTTGTATTCCTCTGAATACTAAGAGAGCTCTTTTGCAAGTCATATTTTATGCAACGTTTTGCTTGATTATTTGTTCTGCACTGGATTTGTACTAGACTGCCATTAGATCTTACAATAATGTTCCACGCTGCAAATTTTTAAGGTTCAAATAAAGTTTAATTGTTTGCAAACTGTTATGATGCTAATAATTCAACAGCCTGCTGTGTTACTAATGAAATTACTTTGTTATGATTAATTTGGAAAATAGTGTGTTGATTGTAGTAATTAAACACAACAAGGTGAAGTAAATGATTCTAATGCCATCTGGCCTCCAAACTGAATGAAGAAATGAAATGGAGCTGTCATCTGAATTTATTCGGAGAAGTAAGGGCAATACAAATGCCTTCCATTGCAGTGGCACCAAGATGTATCCCTACCACCTTGTACCATTTATTTCATTTACATCTGCATATAGTAATTCACTGGCTTATGTATGTGGCTTCATGCTACAAAATGGCTATCTTCTAAGGCTTCCTTTGTGTCTAATGGCATCCGCATCTCCCGCACCAGAAATGAAGGTGTGCATGCTGATCTCACCACTGTCTTATACAGCACAACAAAACATATGTGGATATGACTTTTTTTTAGTTATTAATTCAAGGAACACTGAAAATGCAAATACCTGTTGCCTGGACTCAGGCCTTCCGGCAGCCTCTAGCCACTCTCCCAGTAAAAGGTGATCAGCAGTTAGAGGGGCATGCTGATGATAGGATGGATGGGGACTATTTGTAGTGCCTTGGTAAAGAGAAAGGCAAGGTGAAAAGGTCTCTTTGAACATCAGGGGAAGTGTGGAGAAAAGTACACTCAGAACAATGTACATATATTGGTATGCCTACTGTACATATACCTTGAGAGGTATGTGTCCCATTGAACTCCGTGGGCTTCCTCAGTAAACATGAATAGGATCAGGTTGTTACTGAGACAGACTTATACAGAAACAAAACATGACACATGCTGGCTTTAGTTCATCACAATAGACTTGTAAAAAACAAAACAGTCCATAAGATTTGAGCTGGTGGTGGAAACGCTGTTGGAAGCCTATGAAAGGGAGGGGAGTAAGTAGAAAAGGATATATATTGAAGTTGATATAATGTGAATGTGTATTATCCTAATAAAAGTTGTTTTAAAAAAACAGTCTTGAGGTCCATTGGACTCCTTGGGCCACCCCCCACCCTGGCTCTTCGGGAGGGGGGGTTACCTCGCATATCAAGGCAGCCGCTGCCTCCAGAGCTTTGAAACTTCTTGTGGGCGAGATCGGAGCATGGAACCTTCTGGTTCAACTCTGGTCATGAACTCAGTGGCCTTAAGCAAGCCTCTACCCTCTCAGCCTCAGCAACTGTGATTGCTGTAAACTGCATTACAGGTTTATTATCAAGATTATTGGGATAATGTATGTGAACTGCTTCAAGGGTTGAAGATTTTGTATAAGTGGGTTTTCATACCATGACTCAGGCAATAAAATACTCCTGTTTCCGACAGTTTTGATGGCTTCTTTGTTGAACAGGTTTCCTTATTTTCCAAATAAGAACATCAGAACATAACAGAAGCCATATGGATCAGGCCAGTGGCCCATCCAGTCCAACACCCAGATGCCATCAGGAGGTCCACCAACAGGGCCACAACTCCCACTGTTGCCCCACCAAGCACCAAGAATACAGAGCATCAGTGCTGTTCCATCTATATCTTGTGGCTAATAGCCACTGATAGACCTCTGCTCCGTATGCTTATGTACATTTTAGATGCAGGCAGCTGCATTTCCAAAACTGTATATAGTTTAGTTGTGTATTGCATGAATAAACGTTCTGTTTAAATTTTTACATTTATTAGGACTTGGTATATTTACATGCTAAGTCTTAGTTTTAAAGAGCCCTTTTCATAATCATGGCAGGAGAGGCACTAAACCTCCTCCAGCGGCGGCAGGAATTTGTGTCACATTTTACACTTTTCCAGGAGCAGTGCACCAGAGGAGTTAGGGACTGCAGTGGTACAGTGCAAAGGGAGCGCTCCATTGTTTTCTATCCTTGATTCTTCAGGTCCCAAGTCAATGCATTTTATGATATTAAGTAGTATAGCAAATTTATAGGGGCCACAGTGGCTCAGAGGTTAAGACGCTGAGCTGCAGACCGGAAGGTCTGTAGTTCGGCAGTTCACCCTAGTGCCATGTGATGGAGTGAGCTCCTGTCTTTGGCCCCAGCTCCTGCCAACCTAGCAGTTTGAAAGCAAGAAATTGCAAGTAGATAAATAGGTACCACTTCGGTGGGAAGGTAAGAGCATTCCATGTGCCTTGGCGTTTAGTCATGCCGGCCACATGACCATGGAAACATCTTTGGACAGCGTTGGCTCTTCAGCTTGGAAATGGAGATGAGCACCCCCCCCAAGAGTCGGATTCGACTAGCTTTCGAGCAAGGGAAACCTTTACCTAGCAAGTTTATGTATAATAGCAATGCTCTGCATATTCAATTCATCCCCACAAATTTTCATTTAAAAATTCTATGGGAAGAAAAACACCTGAGGAGAAGCTTCCCCCAACTTTGAAATTCTAGAATTTCTCTAGAATCGCTGATCTCAGGAAATCATTGATGAGTGACAAGAACAGTAACAGAGGACAAGTTTCCTTCCTGCATTTGCAGATGGGATGTTGGCTGTGTTCTAGGGTATGCTGTTAGTCATCTCATGTGGTTGAGACCAAAGAGGCTTCTCGTGGACTGAATGTGCCTTTGAGAACATTACCAAGAAACCTTTGCAAACCCAGCAGGTTTCCACAGTGGATGTGCTAATGCAGACTGTTTTGTGAGGGTGCAGACTTAAACATTCCCTACTCTATATTCACCTGCGGCCAAAACAGCAGTTGCTAAAACTTAATGCACTGGACCCACACTCCTGTAGTTGTAGGCACAGTTGAGATCACTTTAAAAAACAGATTTATTATAGTAATTTATAACCCACTTCTCTGATAGCAGCTGGAAACAAAATATCATATACAAATGTATTAAAACATGGGCAGTTATGGAAAAAAACTGACAGACACATTCACAGTTTGCTAGATAATGCAAAGATCCAAAACAAACCCAAAGCCTTTGAAATATGTGAGTGTGAAGAATATGCCCATAATGTGTCCTAAAGGAATAACCTTTTCCCATCTGATACAAAACTTTAATCTCTCCTCCCCGCCCCATTTTTACAGTAATAGCTTTCCCCCAGTCAAATCAAAGAAAGTGTTCAGGAATAAATGGACAGCTGATAGAGCATTAAGATGGAGGAAAATTGTCAAAAGATTAATCTTCTTGTACTGGTATACATTAGAGGATATGGTGATACATGGAACAGTTTGAACACATCCTGAAGATATTCATTTTTCCTAGAATGTAAAGCAAGCTTATAACAACTTTTACTGAGCTTTAATCAGCTCCTTCAATTCCATTAACTTCAAAATAATACAAGTGCTTTCCAGAATGTCTTCTTGGGCTGGGAGGGTAAGTGGAGGTGACTCAATTACAACAAACAATTGCAGTTTCATTGAATTCAATGAAACGATAGCAGTATAAGTGGCCATTAAAACAATCAATCACCGTACTTTATATTAAGAAGTTAGTGCTTTATCCACTCTATAAGAACAAATCAGGTGTGGGGAAATAGAAACAAAGTACTGTAAGTTTAAATGACAATGTATGAACACTTTAAAAGTGCATGAGGAAGAAAAGGTAGATATAATTTTAAAAGGTAATGAAGCTAACTTGTGTTTTGATACCTGGTTGAATAACAAACCTGTTCTAGAGTGGACCTCTTTGTATTGTATATTTGTTTGAAAGTGAAATTATGGTACCTTAAATCATACGTACTGCTTGGAAGTTCTATCTGAAAGAAACAAAGTGGATAAGCAATGAGATTTTAGGGAGAAAATTGATAAAAACCGTATATGGAGTGCTAATGCTGGGTAGGTGTGCCAACCGGGACTTAGATTTCATTAATGGTAGTTCCCTCAATTTATATTCTCTCATTATGGAAATACTTTGTGTTCAAATATTGTCATTATTTTTGTGTTCACTGAGAATACTGAACAAGAAGATATGCTCATTTAAAAGAATGAAAGTTTATAGAACTTAGGGGAAGCTAAAGACTATTCTTTGCCCTACTAGAAGCGCAGTCCTGGCACATTTGCAAACAATAAAATGGTTGGCATTATGATTTATATTCATGCTTTCCAACAGTATGCTATGCTTAAGCAAGTCTGGGCAGGTGGAGAAAGTGGGTAGGAATGCAGTATAAAATACAGCTAAAATATTTCAACAGCATTCATTCTCTAAGCTTAGAATATTAGGATATCATTATGTTCATTCTGGAAAATCATGTAGTCTGCTTACATTAAATAAAAATTCCTGATCTGTGGCAGTTACAGTTAATTAGGTTAGGTAGTTCTGGTGCTATAGTATTCATTTAGTAATTTATATCCTGTTTTTACAACAATCTGCTCAAAGTGGCTTACAGTAAAAATTCAAATGCAACCTACATAAATGTTCCAGCAACTAAAATCTGAAAAGCAAACCATATCCCCACCACTTCTGTTTCTTCACTAAAAGGAACACGGACCATCCTATAGGCACAGAAGATCTAGGTGCAAATCTAAGTGAATATGACTCTGTTTATTTCAGTGGCTGGGATTGTGGTCTCTAAGCAGACTGTATGTTTGAAATGACCAATGAGTTTCACAGAATGGCCTTCAATCAAAAACACATCTCAGACAGCCAGAGCTATGAAAAAGGCTTAACGGTGTGCAGAATTCTAACTTGTATAATGTTCTTGGCTCAGTCTGAAAAACTGCCTATGTCTGGTATTTTAACAGTATCAAGGATTTTCTGAACGACAACAAATGGGTGACTTTGCTTGTCCTGATCTCCAGATGCCTGGAGGAAGGTCTCTTTCCTCTTAGATAACATCTCCTGTCCAGATGGAATACTGCACATTTTAATTCCCAGTTCTAACATTCAGGTTTTGGAGAGTTTGGGCTGAATTCTAATCTCTTTTTGTTCTTTTGTTGAACACTGAATGTAAGTAAATATTCCAGATATGCTTGCTGGTACTTGCAATTACATTGGGACCATCTTCTTTCAATGTAAGTATCCCGCTTAAAAGTATAGACGCCAATTATCACTTGGTCAAGTTACTTCTGTTGGCTAAGACTTAATACAGTGAAAGATGTGTATGGTTTATGTTTTGTCAAATAAGTATTGATGGGTACCATCAGAGTGAAGCCTTACTCCCGAGATCCGTTCTGGGCACAAGGACAGAGTTCAGTCACCTGTCATGTCTTTGCTGTTCACTTTAATAGAGGAAGGAGATTCATTATATGTGTTGCATTATATGTAGTCTGTCTGCAAAATCCAATAGGAAACCCCCAACCTGTATGAGATTGTACATACAAACAACAGAAAAGAAGAGGTCCTCCAGAAAACGAAAAGGCAGAGCCAGAACCATCTAGAACATCCAAAAGGCAGGAATTATCAAACAAAAACCGTATGGAATGTATAAAGCCCAGACAAAGATAAAGGAAGTATGAACCAAAACTCAAGTGTAAATTTTCCAGATCTATGCAATAGAGTGACATAGATATACACTTTATATGAACACACACAATGAACTATACAGGATAACATCCTTCTAGCTTCTTCAAATTGAATGAAGCATAAGAACCATGCAGTCAAAGTGGAAGAAGATAATCTATGCACACATGACAATGATGGAGGTCATAATAATGCTAGACTGAGGAGGAGTTATATCCTCATAGTAATTGAATAGATGTGAATTTGAGAGTAATAATTAAAGCATTAAATTGTCAACACATGTTATTTCCTCTGGTTAAAATCAAAATCTGAACATTATGTCCAGTTCAAAACAATGCTGTGTCTTCACAAGAAATGTTTAACTGCTCTGCCTTTTGGAAATTCTGGATGACCCTGCTCTGTCCCAATCTTTTTGTGATTGTGCATACAACATAACTGCTCATGGGTCTCCATACTAATATGCAATCTGTGAGTGGGATTTTGGTCTCTGAGTCTGTTTTTTTTTCCTTAGATGTGCACAAAGTGCACTTTCCTTTACAAGTTCAATTGTAGCAATTGCTGTGGACTACTCAACTCCCTAATTATACTTGAGTGAATCAACAGAGAGGAATAACCGTTCCCAGACTCTTAGCAGTGCTTATGTCACAGACAGAGAGCCTTAACAACAGATCAGACAAACTGAACAGCATAAACTTGGTCCATATATGAACTAGGAGCATTACAATAGAATGCTGCCAGAGCCAAGCAGATATAGTGTGGATATCACAATCCATGCACTGGTGTGACTTGTGTGTATCTGTTTCTCTGATCTTTTATCATATTTGCCTCTGCCATCCCTGAAATGAGTACTGAAGAAATATGTGATAGTTCCCCATCTATAAAGCTATTTGAGATTCAGAAAAGGTAACTTGCCCAATGCACCACTTCAGTTGTAAAGCTCATTCTTCTGGCCAATGATGCCACTTAAGAATTCAAGAGCAGAGATGGCCTCAAAAGAGGGGACCTCCCCCCCCCGCACTGTGACATCCAAGGTTAAGAATAAGACTCTTCCAGAAGAAATGTTAACACCAATACTTGGGTTTACTGGACTTCCCGCTATCATTATCTTAGGGGCTTACATGGATTGAGTTTAAATCTCATGCATCCCATCACTGTGTTAAAACATCAGTTCAAGTTCAGAAGTCCACTGAGTACACCCAGATTTACAGTTTCTTCTGTGATCATTTAAGGAACAAGATGTGCTTATATAATACAGCCACTGTCAGTACTTGCTGGGGTGACCACTAGAATTGTTTCATCTCTGTTGCCCAAAGCTAGCAGGGGCAATTATGGGACCAATGCAAGCTGTGAAATCGGTATAGCAGTCTTCCCACATTCAGCATTGCACTGATAACATTTTTTTCTGGGTGTGCCTTAAGGAAGATAGTCTGAACATGGCTCAGAGTGCCTTCTGGTAAGTGGCAAAAGCACAGTGGTAAAACAAGATGGGTGCTCCTTCCTTCTTCCTTGAGTATACATGGACATTCTAGCCAAGCAGATACTAATGGCAAGAAAAGGGATATGTACCCAAACAAGCACAAGAGAATTTTGTGCACGAATACTCCTGTGTACAGCCCTCTGGACAATATAAAATTAGCAATATGATCCTCAAGAGGGGGAAAAAATCTTCTGTGGTCTAAACCAGCTTCTCTTTGGTTGTTACAAAGAACATTTGTATAGATGCCAGAACATGTTTGAACTTCCTTAACACTGCCATGAGAAGTACCTCACAATATAATTTTTCATGGAAGAGTGACAGTTTGAAACGGCAACCATTGTGCTGTAATGTATTTGCACTGTACTTATCATCTTGGTATCTGATTGCTGTACAAAATGTACATTAAGTCAATAGCTATCTCTCTGGATCTTCCTGGTTCCCCCTTAGCAGGGGGAAAAATACCAAAGGCAGAAGATTTCAAGTTCCCAGTGGCTACATTTCTGGATTATTTTTCCCCATGCTTCATCTGCTATTAACTTTATAAGTTGTCTCCATATTTTCTTTTTGGTGACAGTAATTTAAAGAACTCTTTCTCTCCTTTTCACCTATATACTGAAAAGCACTTCTTAGACTAGCTACTTTCTTTCATTAAAATGTGCATGTTGGGGAGGGTGGGAATACTGTTGCACCTGTCAAATTTGACAGTAATTACAAGGCAAAGAAACATATAGATCTGATTGACTTGTGAACTGTTGTCTGTAATATTTCAAATTCATGTCCAGCATCCTGGAGTCTTAAACCAAATTGCAAACTGGAGTCTTTTGAAATAATGTCTTGCAGTTCTAAAGGCTGGGTGAAGATAAATTGGATTGTGTGCTAAGAAAGTAATACCTGTAAATGAATGAATTTTTCTGAGGAGGAAAATAAAGAATCTCCTATAAGATCAATATGTGGCCAAATATAAGGTTTAAGCACACAGGTCTGACATAGAGATCTTCATGCTTGGGTTTATAGCAATAACTATTCCATATTGATTACTTAATTGCAGTGAAAGTTTATGTAGACAATATTCTAGCCTACTTATGGTCTTAATTTTAAAGAGCTTTTTTAATTTTAAAAATTAATATTGAACAATGTGTAGTGTTGTGCCATAGTTTTCATCACATGATATCTTGGGGGATTTCTCCTGGTAACTTTTACTCAAATATCATTCTGCTCATATACTGAAGAGGTTTTTCCTTTGCCAGGTATGCTTTCCGTAGCTTCATAATCTGTTCTTTTATTGGGGGAGGGCGGGGGGCTGCCTTTATTTGAAATTATAAAAGCTGTGTCCGTTGGGTTTACACCAAAATGTTTTGACAATGATGTTTGAGAAATAAACATTAAATCATCCAATAGAGACCTCAGATGTATATTCACAAAATGGCATTAAATGAATTTAGAAGACATTTTCTAGTGTAATTTAAATTGAGGTGTTTTTTTTTACAATAACTTATTAATTCTAAGGAAGTAAAAAGATACATCTATAAAAGTGCTTATAACAAATATAGCAGAGGAGGCTGAAGAGCTGATAATGCTGAAACACAACTTTTCCTAATGTTGAAACGATAATACTGGAAACATGACCCAAACAAACTGTTTGATTGAACAGATAAAACGAGCAATCAAAGGTTAAAAATGAGAGAAGCAATGATATGTGAAGCTTTCATTCCTAGTTACTTGTTTGGGGAATGGCTTGTTTTCCTTATTCAAGTAAATCAAAGAGGCTTCTTAAATTCAGCCTGCGTGCAAATGAACCTGCAGGGCCACCCCACCAGCAAACAGAAGAGTCTCTCCAC
Organism: Gekko japonicus; assembly: GCF_001447785.1. Lineage (NCBI taxonomy): Eukaryota > Metazoa > Chordata > Lepidosauria > Squamata > Gekkonidae > Gekko > Gekko japonicus. Next base: position 870,267 of record NW_015170898.1, on the reverse strand, counting down.
TCTAGGACTCTTGAGCCATGTCATGGCTGATTAAAGACCTAGTGATAATAAAACTGCCAGTAAATACATATTACAACTCTCAATTCAAACATTAGTCAACTTTTTCTTGTTTTGATAAAAAGGCATCAATAGTTATATTTTCCACACTTGTTGTCCTGGTGGCTTTCTTTTCATTAGACTTCTTATCATGGACCAGACAAAAGAATACTGATACCTAATACGCGGAGTTATTTCTGGGTCTTGAAAAAACCCACTGCTGTTCTTTATTTGCATTATTTTTTCCCCTCATAGCAAAATGAGCTCAAAGGTTTCACATAATCTGATCTTTAGTAGCGGCACCTTTAAACAAGAAATAAATGCGATTATCGTGGTGATACCAAGTCTCAACTAGACATAAACCCCTTTTAATCCATGATTACAGGAAGACAACGTGCAGTGCATTAGGACTGCAAGATAGAAGGCTGCAAATGCAGTGATGTCCTTTAGGGGAAAAAAATATTTTCAGGATTATGATATAACATGGACCATAACTGTGCTGGGATCAATCTCCCCACCCCCTCCCTGTATTTCATACATGCCTTTGAACATTAATGTTCAAAAAGCAGAATCATCTTGAATTCTAATTAGGGCTATCCTATGTATATGTCATAGATGCAGTGTCATAGATGCAACGAACATGAAATTGAGCACACTTCAGAGGACAGCGGAAGACAGGAGGGCCTGGCGGGATCTGGTCCATGGGGTCGCGCAAAGTCGGACTCGACTGTGCAACTGAACAACAAATGTATATGCACATAGGAGAAGAATGAAGGACAATTCATTTGTATCCCTACAGCATCCCAAGCTCTACTAGGAACCCCATGGCTTCAGCTTGGGGTGCTTATCATCTGTTCCTGTTTTGAGGGAGCAATTTGTATCCTGAGCTGCTTCAGAGTGGGAGAAAATATTTAAGCCTTTTTCTGTCCCACCTTCTGATGGGTGAATGCGGTTGCCTTTATACTATATTGCTGTAACAACAAAAAAGGGAGGGGAAGGGAAATCTTTACTATTAATCTTTTAATTAGCAGGGCCACTTAGGTTAAAGCATACAAAAGGAGAATGGTGTGGAACACAGCAGTAAAAAAAAAATAGCCTTGGTAAACATGGTTATTTTAAATCATCCACATGCTGACAAGCAGTCAGCTGACTTAAAAAAAAACAAAACCCCAAGATCTTGCCTCTGATGTTTTGCTGATTCCTGTCTATCAAGCCTCTGAAGTTACTGGACACAAAAGCAGGATGGTGCATGCTTTAAAAATGTTTCAAAAGTGAAATTTACCAAAGCCAAGGTAAGAAGGGGTTTAAGAACAAATTGCCATGTAAAATGATCAGCACAAAAAGGCATTGGGGAAGGGAGCGGAAGGCTGTGCCAAACAGATGGCACACCCTGCTGTGTTTTTGATTGAAAAAGAAAGGTAACATTTGCAGCCACGTCAAAGAGACAGTGATCAGCTAAACAAATTGGTCTCTGAAGTATGCCAGTGCTGGAGCGAGGCCTGCTACAGGGGGGACCAGGGAGGCTGTATTTCACAGTAATGCTATGTGTGCGTCTTTTTCCAGAGCAAAGGGAGATGTCCTCCTTTCCTTCCCTCCCTCCTTCCAGCCAAAGGCACAGAAAAAAAGGCCTTTGTTGAAAGAGACTGCAGAACACGCTGCAAAATGAGCTGGGGGGGAGAATTCCAGAGTTAAACTTGCCACTTTCCTGAAATCATTTCCACAAATGTTGCAAGCGGGATGTGCGACTGGTCTAGCAAGCTTAATATTCCATGTGATGTGCTTCCAGTTTTTACACAAAGTAAATTGGTGTGGGGTTTTAATGGGGGGGGGGGGGCTTCTATGCCAAGTAATCACA